>NC_057716.1:115029717-115051762 GCF_004010195.1 Chiloscyllium plagiosum
AAATAAGAAGGCATGGGATACACGGAAGCCTTGTCTTATGGATAAACAATTGGTTGGCCCATAGAAGAAAGAGTGTGGTGGCAGATGGAACGTATTCAGTCTGGAGCTCCGTGACCAGTGGAAATCCACAGGGATCTATTCTGGGAGCTCTGCTTTCTGAGATTCATAAATGACTTGCACAAGACAGTGGAAGGGTGTGTTAGTAAGTTTGCCGATGATACGAAGGTTGGTGGAGTTGTGGATAGTGTGGAGCGCTGTTGTACGTTGCAACGGGACATTGACAGAATACAAAACTGGGCTGATAAGTGGCAGTTGGAGCTAAAACAGGAATAGTGTGAAGTCATTCACTTTGGAAGGTCGAATTTGAATGCAGAAAACAAAATTAAAGGCAGGATTCCTGGCAATGTAAAGGAACAGTGGGATCTTGTGTTACGTGTGCATAGCTCCCTCAATGTTGCCACCCAAGTTGATAATGTTATTATGAAGATATATGGCGTGTTGGCTTTCATTAGCAGGCTAATTGAGTTTAAAAGCCGCGAAGTTCTGCAAGACGTGAACTATAATTTTCAACTGAACAGTAATTGCCATCTACTCTGAAAACAGTTGAGTTGATTCCATATTTACAGAACTAAAATATAAACTGTCAACATTTTATGACAAAAAATGAGGAATGCATTTTTTTATATTGCATAAAATACTTTCTATCTGAACATTGTTTTGATCATAATTGCGTATTCATTACCAAATGAAAATCTTGTCCCTCCAAAATTTGGAAAGTGCTTGGCCTCTGAATGATTTCGTGTTCAGAGTGAGCAAACAATAGAATGATTAAATAGGAATAACGTTCTTATACATTTAACTATGACCAATCAATTCACTTTCTCACTGAAATATACGAGCTTCAGCTATTTGCGAACAATGCAGAAATCGCAATAATTAAACATGCACCATGAATATTAACTCTAAATCATTGATTAGATTTATTAAATTCTCGCGAGCAATAATTTGAAAACTTGCAATTTTAGAATGAATGGTATTTAATGTGAAATATAGTTAGTGAAAAAAAGATGAACTTATTTTCGTGTGAGTGAAAAGTCAAGCCTTTTCAAACACTTTTATTTCAAAGCAATGAAATGTTTGTTTTAGTGACAGGATAATAACAATTAACTGATTCATATGCTTAGTAATAATTAGACTTCATAATGTTGTGGGGGAGCTGATGTTGGATTGGGGTGGCCGAAGTTAAAAACCTGACAACACCAGGTTAAAGCCCAACAGGTTTAGTTGGTAACACGGGCTTTGAGAGCAGGTAGATACAATGAAGGAGCAGCTCTCCAATAGCGCTTCCAAATAAATCTGTTGGATTTAACATAGTGTTGTCTATTTTTGTTTAACTTCATAATGAAGCTGACCTTGCAATACTTTAAACGGTTTTGCACCAAATATAATTAGGTAATTTACCAGCATTTACCACAGGAAGTAAATGGATACTGCCCTTACGTCGTGTTAGTTCACTGCTGTGAAACCTCTTACTTAACCCAAACACCAGAAAAGCTAAACTTGCTTTATAATCCATTAAAGTAGGACAGACAGAGAACTCATAAATTCTACTATTTACAACTCTAAGCACCCTTTACCTTAAATACTTATTACCTGCCTACAACTCTATAACAACATACTATCCAAATAAACATGTCGTAAAATTGCATCGACTTAATTTCAAAACCACACAGCGGCCTGTCGTTGTTGGTGTCTGACATCCCATGGCTGTTGATCTTCATGGGGATTTTGGAACAGAGAACTGAGAAAAGTACAGCACAGAACCGGCTGTTCGGCCCACGATGTGGTGTCGAGGATTATTCCTAACATACGTACTCCTCAATTCACTACTGTCAATGCGCATGTCCAGCAATCATTGAATGAGTCTGCTTCCACCTTCACCGCTGGCAATGAATTCCATGCATTCACAACTCTCTGTGCAAAGAACCTACTTCTGATTACGCCTCTATAGCTTCCTCCTAATATCTTAAAACCATGACCCCTCGTGTCCTGGGGAAAAGTGTCTGGTTATTGACATTATCCATGCCTTTCATTACCTTGTATACCTCGACCAGATCACCTTTCTTCCTCATTCTCTCCAGAGAGAAACGTGAGTTTAGTCAACATCTCTTCAAAACACAAGCCCTCCAGGAAAGGCAACATCCTGGTAAACGTTCTCTGCACCCTCCCCAAAGTCTCCAACTGCCATTTCTCAGCCCAGTTCTACATCCTGTCTTTGTCACGATGGAGCTTGCAATAACTCTTGATACTATCAACGGCAACTCCAACCATTGTGTCCTCAGCAAATTTACTAAACTACCCCTCGACCTCCTCATCCAAGTCATTTAAACAAACTACAAAGAGCAGAGACACACGGACAGAACTCGACGGGCACCAATCACAACTCAACTCCAGGCAGAATACGTTCCATCTACAGCCAGTCCCTTCCTTCTGGTAGCCAATTCTGGATCAAGACAGCCAAATCTCCAAGTATCCCATTCCTGCTGACTTTATGAATTAGCCTACAATGGGGCAACTTATCAAATGTCTTGCTGAAGTCCATGTTCACCATATCCACTGCTCGACCTTCATCAACCTGTCGTGCGTTACCTCCTCAAAGAACTCAATAAGATTTTTGAGGCACGACCCTTCCCCTCACAAAGCCATGCTCACTGCCTTTAATCACGCTATGCTTTTCCAAACAGTCATAAATCCTATTCCTCAGATTTTTTCCAAAGCTTTGTTAATCACAGACGTAAGACTGACTGTTCTGTAATTACCAGGAATTTCCCTATCCCTCTTCTTGAAAAGCGGAACAACATTCGCCTCCCTCCAATCCTCTGGTACGAATCACGTGGCGAGTGAAGAAGCAAAGGTCTTTGCCAGCGGCTTGGAACATCCTTTCTCACTTCCTGGAGCAACCTAAGATAAATCTGGTCTGGCCCTAGGTACTTATCAACCTTAATGTTTGGCAAACCCTCCAGCAGACCAACTTCATCAATCTTTATCTGTTCAAGCCTGTTTCCCAGCTCCTCAATGTTCTCATTCACAAGCAGGTGCCTCTCCTTTGTGAAAACAGAAGCAAAAAACTCATTTATAGTTTCGCTTATCTGCTCAGACTCTACCGACATGTTCCCTATGCTATCCCTGACTGGCCCTAAGTTCTCCCTGATCATTCTCATATTCCTCACGTATGAGTAAAATGCTTTGGAGTTCTCCTTAATCCTTCCTGCCTAGGCTTTTTCGTGTCCCGTTCTGCCTCTCCTCAGTCGATTTTTGAGCTCATTTATAGTAAGCCTGTAATCCTGTAAAGCTGTGCGAGATCCTGGCTTGCTCCACCTTACCTAAGCAGCCTTCTTCCCTTTGAGCCTCCTCTGTTCTCGTCATCCAAACTCGATAATCTTACTGCTTCTTGCCTCTCTCCGAGGAACAAATTTGTGCATTACTCGCAACGACTTCTCCTTTAACAAGCTCAACCTGTCTGTTGTGACCTTTCAGTGGAACAATTGCTCCCAATGTGCACTGCGTAACTCCTGTCTGACAGGCTGATAATTTCCTTTCCCCAATTAAATATTTTCAGTTGTAAACTGCTCCTTTCCCTCTCCAAGACTCAGGCAAATGTGAGGCGGTTGTGCTCACTGTCAACAAAGTGTTCTCCCATCGTGACATCTGACACCAGTCCTGGCTCATTGCCGAGCACCAAATCCAAAATGGTCTCTCCCTTTGGCGTCCTGTCTACATACTGAGTAAGGAGGACCTCCTGAACACACTTGACAGAAAAGGCTCCACCTACATCATCTTCACGAAAGTGGATCCAGTCAATATGGGGAAAGTTAAAGTAACCATTAACAACAACCCTGCTACATCTGTATTTTTCAAAAATCTGCCAACCTATGCGTTCTTCAATCTCCCCATGGCTATTAGGTATCTGCAGACACCCCCAAATAGGTGACTGCTCCATAGCTGTTCCGAACCTCCACCCCTACTGACAGTCGCCACACCATTCGACAACCTTCATTTGTGCAGCTGTGATGCAATCTCTGATCAGCAATGCTTCATCCCCGCCTCATTTTCTACCCTCCCTGTTCGCAGCGGGCCCTGCTTCTCTCCGCCCTCTCTCCTCACCAGTCTATTCGAAATGGAATCTCAACTCTCGAGAAAAATCCTGTTTTTAAAGTGGGAAGAAACTGACCTACCCGGCAGCCCTCGCTTCACTCCGCCCTCTTTCTTCGCCGCTCCATTCAAAATGGAGGCCCAACTCTTGAGATAAGTCGCTTGTTAAGTGCGAAAAAAAATCTACAGCCCGCTCTGCTCTCTTCCTACTCTCCTCGGCGGTCTGTTGAAAATGGAGGCCAGATTCTTGAGTTAAGTCCCTTTTTAAGTGGGAAAATGATGTTTCATAAGAAAAAGGTACCTTTGGGAGAGAGTGTTTTGAATGGCATTCTTTTTCTAGATGGGAATTGGTCTCTGTCGAACTTGCCAAAATGCCGGCTTCTTTATACCCTGAACATCGAATTGTCCCATTTGTTCGAGGTTGGCAAAAGCAATAAATTCAACTCCAAATCGGTTTAGTATCCTGGTGCATAATTTAAACTGATTGACTAAATTCAAATGGTAGTCAAAACAGTATTATCCTGGCAGATACCCTGACGTTGACAGTTGGTTGCTCTCTGACTAACTCTCAAAATGCCGGCTTCTGTGTACCCCAAAGGTAGGAGCTTCTCATTGGTTTGATGTTATTAAAACAGTAAATTCAAACTCAATTGTGTTTTAGTGTCCTGGGGCAAAATGTAAACTGATTGGTTAAATTCGGATGGACATAACACCGAAAACTCAAGTAGATTTTAACAGATAAATGTTAAATATTTTCAATTATCCAGTACTGTCTGAGACCACTAGTTAGTCACATGACAGATGTCCGAAAGCTCTCAGTGCAAAGCAGCTTTCACACTGGCTTAAAGGTACAATATACGACTTCATCTTCATAACAGTAGAATCTGTACATGATAGAGTACAAAACTTTAATGTGCAGGAGGAGGTCATTGGGCCACTGCGTGTGCATCACTTCCCCAAAGTCTCCCAAGCTCTCCCATTTGCCAGCCCTACCCTCGAGACGTTTAAATTCATAACTTCGAAATATATATCCTGTTCTCTTTTGAATATTCATCCGCAACTCTCCGAAGCAGTGCATTCAACATTCTAACACCTGTCTCAATAAAGAAATGTTTCCTTATCTCACCCCGAGCTCTTTTTCCAGACAGTCTTGAAACTGGAACTCGGAGATGCTGTAATGCCAACCAAATGAAACTATTCTTGTTTTTCCTGCAAATGCTTTTCATAATTTTGAGCACAACAATCAATTCATATCTTTATTCTGCTCCAGGAAGAATTAATCCGATTTCGTTGTCCCTCCTTTAACTAAAACCTTCATTTCTGACTATTTATAAGGTTACTGGCATTCTTCTACGATGTGATGTGTCTATCTATGTGTGTCTACCTATTTGTCTGTATGTCCGTGTGTGTGTGTGTGTGTGTGTGATTGATAGATAGGTAGATAGATAGATAGATAGATAGACAGACAGACAGACAGACAGACAGACAGAGATTGTGAGTGAGAGGGAGAGACAGAGAGAGGACAGGTCACTACAATCTCTGGATAACTTTCCATGTCAAATGGTAAAGATCTAAGGATTGAGAAAATAGCATAGTTTAAGATAAGATTAAAGAGCTCGTCAGGGGTGAGGGTTTCAGGTTTTTGTACCATTGGTATCCTTTCCAGGACAGGTTGGACCTGTAGAAAAAGGACAGTTTGGACTTTAACCAGAGGAGGTCCATCATCCTTGTCAGTAGGTTTGCTAGTGCAAGTCAGGTGGAGTAATCTAATAAACCAGGGAATCAATGTAGCAGGTCATATACGGAGCGGAAGGTAGAGGTGAATAGAAAATCAGGTACAGCCAGTCTAATTACTATGGTGAGGGAAGGAATTGTGTCGGAATAAATGATAAAGGTGAGGTGTAGTTTTGCAGGAATTTACAAAGCAAGGGTGGATAGTGTGGACGATGTGAGCGTGTGTGGTTTGTGAGATTAATAAGCTAGTGCACAACAAATAATTAAAGGGGAAAGACAAATAAATGAAACAATTTTAAAAATCTTTTACCTAGAAGTACACAATACTTCAAATGCAATTGATGAGCTGACAGCACAAACTGCGAAAACTGGGTATTACCTGGCAGGGATTATTGAAAAATGAGTACAGGAAGATCAGGACTGGTCAGTTAAATGTCCAAGGGCACGCAGGATTCCGGAAGGATAGACATGAAGGGACAGGAGGTGGAATTCACGTATTTGTTAAGGGCGATATCAAGATTGTACTCAGAAATGATATTGGCATCAGGGAACAAAATGAAAATGAGTAGAGGTACAGATAAAAAGCAAGGAAATAAATAACTTGGGAAGAGTAATTTTCAGCTACTCTGCACACTCCCCCCTGCCCCGCGAAATATAATTCTGATGTAGAAAATAATGAGGGCTTGGACCAAGGACACAACCATGGAATGAACATGCATTGCGCCTCAATTAATCAATATCAAAGGGTAGCCTCGAAGAACGATTAATATAATGTATGAAGGATTATTTCTCAGAGCACCATGCCATGGAACCAATCCAAGAACGGGCTACATTAGATTTGTGTCGAAGGTGTGGTACTGGAAAAGCACAGCCGGTCAGGCTGCATCCCAGAAGCAGGAGAATCGAATCCTCCGACATAAGGTGGACATTGAAAATATGTCCCCTTATAGGACCGTCTCGAGCATGTTGTCATAAACATAGAATGAGAGGAGGTCTATTCAAGACTGAGATAAGGAAAAGCTACTTCTCTCAGATGATTATCAATCTATGTAATTCATTACCGAAATGTGTCCTGGAGGCAGAGTCAATCCACAGAATGCAGAAAGAAATATATATGTTTCTGATGAAAAGCAGGGTAAAGAGTTATCGGGATCAAAGAGAAAAATGCAGTTGAGAACGGGACAAGATTAGCCATGGTCATATGACATGGTGCAGTGGACAAGAATTGCCTACTCCCACTCATAATTCCCATGTTCCAACATTGTTCCATCGGCAGTTCTATGTTTTTTAGTCATTGTTAATTGTTGGGATAGCGGGAACCGAGGGATTTGGTTGAGGGAGGTGCAAGATGGCTCGGAGTATAAGGAATAAGAGAGACATGTGGAGATATGACCACAATCAGGTCTTGTTTTTTGCCAGAGCAAGCCTGGGAATGGCCGTTTTTCTCATCCCAATTCCTGATGTTTCATTGCATTGAGAAAACAAAATCAAAATGTGACAGTCAGACAGACTATCCTTAACTCTCATGTTCAGAAATATTGTGGCCACATTCCAATGGAATTGGCAATGCAAGATATTTACACCGTGTCCAGACTGTGAGGTTGCAGCAATGCTAACATGTTTTGCTGCCAAGGTTATACAGGCAGGAGTGTGGAAAAATGCGATAAACCAGGCAACCACAGGAGGTGGAAATGTCAAAGTTTCGTGTCTTTGAAAGGGAAAATGACTGTTAGGTTGGAAGCGAAGAGAGTTGACCATTCGTTCGAGACCTAAAGTTTCTTTTCTGCAGCTGCAGGCTTGGAACTGGGTGATGGGGCTGCAAGAGATAATAAAACTGCAAATGCTCGAATCCAAAATAGACAGACAAGAGAATGTAAGAAGTCAGGCAGCTTCAGAAGCTGGAGAAATCGACGTTTCTGGGTTACACCCTAACATTGACTTGTCCACCTCCTAAAGCTCCCTGTCCTGCTTTGTTCTTCCGGCCTCCTGACTGTCTATGATGGGGCTAAAAAAATGTTAGCATTGCTGCAAACTGATAGTTTGGACAATGCGATGAAAATATTATGTTGTAATTTCCACTGGAATGTGGCCATAATATCTTATTTTTGACAAAAACAAACTCTGGTTCTATTATGAAAGAATATAAAAATTGAAAATTTAAGAAAGTGTAGATAAGAAGTGGACATCAGTCCATAGTCGCGAAATTGATGTGCAAAAATGGCAAACTTGTGAAATTGGGGTAACACTGTGATGCCCTTTGAAGATGTAAATTGCTTTTCGTTGCGTAAAACAGAGAGAGAAAAAAAGTGTCTGTGGGTAAGCGGTTTTTAGGTGCCCAACTTGACTCAATGTAGAAAAGCCATTCAGTTATTCGGTCCAAGCAGCAGTTTTACCCAGACAACAGTTTCAATTCAGCCAGTTAATTTTAAAAAGTACTTGGAGATGAATGGTCCATTTTAGTGTTAACAATCTGAAATCAATAATATTGTGAGAACTTGTTCTGTCAACAGGAATGCATAAGAGAGGGGCAACAGGATAGATATGGAGAGTCAACTCCCATCTGAAAAAGCAGTGAGAGCACAATGTCTTCCGAGGAAGAAATATTGGGTTTGCACAATAAGTCTCCCTGCTCTGAAGAAAAGGCATTATCAATATATAAATGCACACAGCAGGCTTGGCAAATACTCTTGACACTAAAAAGCAAACGAGAAGGCATTTCAGATAGTGAAAGACTGCGGAAGGAAATACAGAAAATTCAGGAGAATACATTCTGTATTATCTTTGAGAAACGAAGTTTTAATTTATTGCTCTTGTTAACAATGGAGCTGTTAGTAGAACCTGTGTTTTTGAAGCAGAATACCAGTAGAATCTTGTTAATCGCACAATAAGTCCTTAAGTATGGAATGATTATTCAGTTTGTTAGCAATTTGTTCACTGTCAGAGTTAGAATCAGAGGATCCCTACAGTGTGGGAAAATGCCCTTCGGCCCAATAAGGCCACACCGACACTCCCAGGAGTAACCCACCTGAATGCATTCCTCTACTCTACTATCCTATACCTACCGCTGACAAATGCGCCCCACTTATAATATTGGCAATTGAGTATGGCCAATTCACGTAACCAGCACATGTTTGGATTGTGGGAAGAAATCCACGCATACAAGGGAGAACGGGTAAACAACACACAGACTGTCGCCCGAGGCTGGAATCGAACCCACGTCACTGTCACTGTGAGGCAGCAGTGATAACCACTGAGCCACCATCCCGCACCTCGATAAATAGATAGTCATATTTTTACGATGCAATGCAGATGTTAATACCTTCTGAAACAGAATCGATTCATAAGTAGGGAAGATTTTCTACAGTTTTGCAGGGCAATAGTGGGACCACATCGAGAGTGCTGTGAGCTTAATGACATAAAAAGCAGTCTCGAAAATATTCATTCAACTGACTCCTGTGAGGAGCATTTATCTCAGGATAATGTCTTGTTCAGATTAGCCCTGGATGTATTGGAGTTCAGACAAATGGCACATGATCCCATTGAAATCCATAATATTCTAAGCAGTATTTTCAAGTTGAACGCTGAAACAATATTTCAATTCGTGCAAGAGATTTCCAGAAATGAATGGACTGTGAAACTGGAGAATATCGCAGTGAAGGAGATGGTGATTGTTTTAAACTACTCAAAGGGTCGTGCGTTTGTGAAACTCTCTTCCCAGAGAATGAGAGAAGGTAACACATTGATTATTCTTTCCACAGACGCAGTGTATTGACTAAGAATGATGCAGTAACGTTGTATGGCGTGGCAGGAATGTGTGATGGAGACAACAATCAGATCATCGACGATATTATTGCACGGCGGACTTAAGTTGTCCAATCACTTACTCCTGATCTTAGTTTCTACATTTCTATTGTTGTTAGATACGAACAAATAATGAAAACATTCTCTTGGCCATAATGACTCTCCCTATCTGAATGACGAGCACAACGTCTAAATGTGATTTTTAAACAGCACTGGAAATCACCTGTGGAAGTTTCATGGTGTTACAGAAGGTCAGAGACTTAGGACAAAGTGAAAGCCTAATTAAAACTGCTTTAGGAATCAGATCAGGTCGAATGGATGACTTCAATAGTGCAGATCATTTTCCTTTGTTTTTGTGCTGTAAATTCAATCAGCGAGACTAGCATTTATTGCCTGTGTCTAATTTCCCTTCAGAATATGCTGGTGAATCGCGGTGATCCTCGTGGTGCAGGGACATTAACAGATATGTCTCAAAGAGCAGTACAGGATTCTGTACAAGTGACAGTGAAGGGACAAGCCAGAATGCTGTGTGATCATGGAGATTTTATTCCTCAAGATGTGCTGCTAACAGCGATGGAAATAGTGAGACTACATCTTTCGATTTTAACATTGAAGGTCATAGAGTCAAATTGCATAACAATAGGCCCAATATATCTATTCCAGCCAAAAAACAACAAACTACATTCATCCCACTTACCGCGAGAACTGGAGCTCTGGCATTTTAATTGCTTCTTAAATGCTTTATTACCTTGTATTATAGAATACAGAACATAGAACAGTACAGGCCCATCAGCCCTCTGTGTTGCATCGACCTGTGAAACCAGTCTGAAGCCCATCTAACCTACACTATTCCAATCTCGTTCATATGTTTATCGAATGACCATATAAATGCCATGAATTTGGTAGATTTGCTACTGTTACAGACAAGACTTTCCATGCCTCTACTACTCTCTGAGTTATGGAACTATCTCTGACATCTGTGTTATATCTATTGCTACTCAATTCCAAGTTATAACGCCTCGTGCTAGTTATCACCATCTGAAGAAAAAGGCTCTCGTTATCCAGTCATTAGATTAGATTCTCTACAGTGCGGAAACATGTCCTTCGGCACAACAAATTCACACCGTACCTTCGCAGAGTAAACTACCTCTACTCATTCCCCTATCCTATATTTACCCATCACTAATGCACATAACACAATGGGCAAATAACCTGAAATGACGAAACCGGAGCGCCTAGAGGAAACCCACGCAGACACAGGGAGAACGTGCAAACTCCACACAGGAATCGAAAACGAGTACCTGGCGTTGCGAGGCAGCAGGGCTAACCACTAAGCCATCGTGCCACTCCGCAGTAAATTAAAATTTATACGTCTCAATTAAGTTACCTTTCCAACTTATTGTCCCAAACGAAAATAGCCTCAGTTCCCTCAGCTTTTAATCGTAAGACCTTCCCTCCATATCAGACAACATTCTAGCAAATCTCCTCTGAACCCATTCCGAACCTTCCCCATTCTTCCTATAATGCGACAATCAGAACTCTACACAATACCCCAAGTGCGGCCACATGAAAGCTTTGTACAGTTGAAACATGAACCTGTGACCTGAGTTGTCAGTTGGTCTTCCCTTTGAATTTTACACGAAATGGTTTCTGCAAATAAATCAGACAACATCGGAGACAATGACAGGTTCATCAGATCAATGAAATATCTCTGCAGTCTTCAATATTTCCTGGAAAATTGAGTTTCCTTTTTCATTCCTTTGGGAATTTAACGGAGCTAGGCCAGCATTAATGGCCCGAGAGAGGTTCCACTTCAGTTGGCATTCTTAATCTACAGTGCTGTTGTGATGGAGTTACAGCAGTGTATCTTGTCTGTCAATGTTGCAGTGAATTAGTATTACTGGTGATGAATGGAATGTTAAACAAGCCGCCTGCTTTCTCCTCGATAACAGTTTTTCCAGGTACCAGGGTGTCTTTATTTTCTCTCCCTGTCTGTTGCCACATAGATAATGGATAGATTTGGGGGGTCTTATGGAGGTGAGTTACTCACAACTGAATTGCGAGCACCTGAAATGTTGTTTGTGCATAGCTGGTTCAGTTAAATTTCTGGCCAATAGTTACACACACGATATTTATCGTTGGATTTTGTTTATGCCACTGATTACAAAGGAAATCTTTTGGATTCTCTTCTCTTTGAAAGATTTTACTGCCTGGCCAAATTCTTGTTTGCTGCTCATCAGCAAAATCTATATAATGTCCACATATTTCAGATAGGGACACAGCCTGCTGCAGTACCTGAGGACTTTAATATGGTGCTGACGAATGGGTTTGGGTTCAATCGGGACACTAGTATTTCGCTCCTGTCTCAATGTGGTCTGTCACAAATTCTAACGTTCTATTTGGAATCACACTTTCAAGTAACGGAAACTTAGAAGTGGATCAAGGAAACAGTTCTCAAAATAATTTGGTCTTGGATGTTGAGGTGGAATGGGGTGGTGAATGCTGTGATGAACAGGAAGACACAGGAAAACGTCCTGCTTGTCAAAGCGAAGGCCTGTGGAGGGATTTGTTTTGATTCAAAGAAATAACAACGTTAAAGTTGGAAATCCGATTATAATGAAGGAAAAGCTGCATCCATGAAATTGTTGTTGCTAAAATAATTGGGGGAAACATCTGAAATAATGTTAGTCCTGTTGTTGGCCGATATTTGCACTGAGCATGTGAATTATCCTGGATATTCCCAGAGATAGCCGGGCTGGTGTAGGTTGAATAAATACTGATGCTTCATGAGGTTATGCGAGTTTGTAACATAGTCACTGATTGATTGCAATCAATGGAACAAACCAGCAAGTGCCATTGGTTATTTCTTAAGAATGTACCAGAATGTTCATGGCTAAAACTATATAGAATAATAAATGAAAAAGAGGCCTATTGAGTCTGCACCAACAAGTACATATCCAAAGACATTGAAAAGTTTGTGAAGTAGCTGCCTCGACCATAGTCCGAGGCAGTGCATTCGAGACACATACCACCTTCCCGGTTCCAAAGAAATTCCACATGTTCTCTCTCAATCTCATCCCGCTTACTTTAAATCTGTGTTCCTTTGTTATTAACCCTTCGACTAAAGGGAGCAGCTGTTGTCTATCCCTACACCTTCTGCTTTAGTACACGTCCTCAGCCTTCCCTATTACAAAGAAAAGCCGAGCAAACTCCCCTCCCCTTAATAGTTTGAGTACTGTCTTGTCTTGTTACTTCTGCCGTGCATCATCTCACATTTATCAGCATTATATTTTATTGGCCATTGATCTGGCATAATAGGTTTGCTCGGTCCTGTAAGCTAACACTTCCCTCCTCACTGCGATCCACCCGGCTGATCATTGCGTCATCTACAGCATGATTTATCATTCTACTGTCCCATCTTCCACATTCTCAACATCATCATTTATGAACATCACAAGCATGCCTTTATGTCCTTCCTGTTCTACAGTTGTTATTCACAGAAGAAGAATTAAGAATTCCAGTCTCTTGCTGTTCTTATTTTTGTGAATTTACAGAGTGAGTAGTTAAGTTCATTTATAAGAGAGCCAAAAATGGCATTTCTAACATTGAGCTGAATTCACCTTTTGCACTTTGCCCCACTGCATGTTGTATTCATTAACCTTGTAAATAATTTAGGATGGACTGGGGTTTGGTACCTTGCACTTCAGTATTTGTTCTTTACATAGCACTAGTCTGTGTTGCTTGTCAATTTCGCTGCAGTAGTTAGAGCTGAAGAATTTTGTCATCGTTAAGGTAAACACAAACTCATTCATTGTTTGTTGACTGGACGAGTGTAATGAGGATAAAGATTCAATTAGATGGAACATTCGAGACAAATTTCAGAAGATGAAATTATATTCTCATACCTCGTTTGAATTGGAAGTTAATTCTGAGAACAAACGCCCACTGTTGCACATATTGTTAAAAAAAAAAACCTTCAAAAATGTTGAGAGACCACAGCAGAGGCGAACTCGATGGAGTCACCGAAATACAGAATGAATGTACAATCTCAACAAGAATCACGTGATAGAAAACAGGTAGAAGAAAGCTTTTCTTAATTTTCAATAATTTTCCTGAACAGTGATGTTTTCTCACCTGATCTCACTTCTCCAAATATAAGACTTTCTTGCCTCTAAAACTACATCTGCCGCTCCTCCTCCTCTTTTGTATTGTTTCTTTAATTTCCGACTTTCCTTAGATGATCCCCTCTGCTGCTACGTACCTTCTACAAACGATTTCCCTTCACACAATTCTTCTGCCGCTCACCACTGCAAGTTACACCAATTGTCCAGTTAGTCTCAATTCCCAAAGGCCATCCGTTTCACTTTTTGCTTTTCAACAGGGAACATGGAATCTTTTGGCTTCTGTGTTGCTACTGATCATCAGTAAATGATGACACTAAGATGATCAATGTGTAACAGAATGAGGCAATAGTGTGTGTCTGCCACTGTCAGATGCACCATGAACGGGGTGGTTTTGTTGCCCGTGGCACAGAGTGGAGCTTCTTTCCCTCTGTCTGTCACAGCGCTTAACCAAACAGCCTCATCATAAGTAGAACAACCCCTGCTCAGAATCAGAAGTCCAAGCATCAGCATTCCTTAAAAAATTGTGAGGACAGTGAGCATATTGTTCAAACAAAATGTGTTCAGCCCTTTTGCTCTTTATTATTTTAACTGATGTTCCAATGTCATTTGAGGTGGGACCAAAGTAACTTCCATCATTATCAAAGTACAATTTGACGGTGATCAATGGGAATCGGACGGAAACTCTGTGTTGGTAATTTCCTCAGTGAGCAATGGGAAACCAATATCTACAAGTTGTCTTCCAAGTAACATGCCATTTTGAATGAGGATTAATATATTGTTCTTTCATTAACATTTGCTAAAACTCTTGTAATCACCTTAAATCTGTGTGTGTATCTGCACCAATTAAACAGAGGCGGTTCAGGAAGGCAGATCCCCAAAATATTCCCCAGAGCTTATTGGGGATGACAAATAAATTCTCTTTTGCTAGTGCCTTCCAATACCATGGTTGAACTTGTCCTGTAAAAATGTCAACATATGTATTATGTTTTCACAGTTTGGTCTGAAGTGTCAGGAATGTCAGATCTTGCTGGTTGAGTGTTACCCCAGTGTACACAGGACATTACAATAAGATTGAATGATCCCGATTGTTTTCAGTTAGTTACTTGCTGAGGATAGATCATGCGATATCAGTCATACTGAGTTCAACATTTTTCTCTGTACCACTAGCATCACGGTCCATTGTCTCAAGGCTGCACCACTCTGCAATTCTGTTTCATACTCTTGCTCATTCACTTTGCAAACCATTTTCCTTTCCTTTCAAGCATCAAAGCCTACAATATGCAACAACTTTGGGATGCCCATGGTCCTCTGGAGCCTTCCTCCCCTCTCCTACCGTACCCTGTACTCCATCCCCTCCACCAACCCCACTTCTTGTTATATATTCACCGTCCCTCCTAACCTTCCACTCTCAGATGGAGAACATTCAGGACTCGACTTCCGGCAAATGTCTCATTTTTATCCCTTACGGCACCAAATTAATAAATTTCGGGCATGACATGACGTTGCATTCTCCTTCCACTGTCTTCTCTCCCGTGCCTACTTCTTTGGACAAGAGTATGCTCTGCGTCCAACAGACCACATCACCCCACACCAACACGCTCCCTCCAACTGGGCCCTTCCCTCTGCGCTTTAACCTGCACTCAATCTGTTTATTGAGAACATTTGTTGCCTAAATTTCTCTGCTTCCCCTTCTCCCAATCGAACCTATCACCCTCTGTACAGACCACACTCTGTGCGTTTAGATGCAAGCCCGGTTGTGCTTTGAAGCCTGTGCCAATAAGGGTGGTGCTGTTGTAGTCTGGTGTACTGACTCTACATTGCAGGGGCTGAGCGCCAGCTCTCAGATACCTCTTCCGATCATTCCCTGGATCATGACTCCACCATGGCACATCAGGTCATTGCATCAACTGCGATAACTGACTTCATTTAATTTGGTGATTTCCCATCCCAACAATCAGCCCACAAGCTGATGATTCTCTGACGGAACAGTTCACTTCCATCTTCTCCAGAAAACCCACAAACAGAACTGTCCAGCGGACCCATTGCTTTAACCTGCTCCTGCCAGACAGAGATCATGTTCTCCTAACATGACTATCTTCTGCCCGGTCCAGTCCCAGCCCAAGTACATCCGTGCTTCCCTTGACAGTAGACAACAGCTTCAGCGTTTTTTGTTACTATTTCCCATGCAAGTACAATCCCTTTATACGTCCATCACCCACCAGGTGGTCTCAGGACTCTTCCTGGAACAAAGACCTGAACCACAACAAGTCACCACCATCTTCCTCCGCCTGTAGAATCCACATCCTGGTAAACTGCTCTTTTGATCTTCTCTGGGTTTTTACAGTTTCGGGAGTGACGTGAAGGCATGCCTCTGCATGTGGGTACAAGTTATCCACGTCTCTGCAGCCGATACTCCATAAATCCCTGTTCTTGAAATCCACTACCAATATAATTTTGCAAGTCCACGTGCATACTGTAATATGCCATGATCACTGTAGCTTTGCGTTTCCAACACATCTTTTCTATCCCCTGGTGAATCTTGCATCCCAGCTCTTGACTACTGTTTGGAGGCCTGTACATAAATTTGACAATGTTTATTTTTTACGTATTTAGTTCCACAATTCTACACCATCTGACCCTCCTTCATTCCCTACCATTGAGACTATTTCATTACTTGCTAATAAGGGAAACTCACCCTGTCTGCCAACCTGCCTATTTTGTCGATGGACTGGACAGCTTCGATGGTTCAGCTCCCAATACTGATCGCCTTGCAACCACGTCATACCTACTAACTTCTACCTGCAACACAAGTGTTTTTACCTAATTCCTTTTCTTGAATCCTTTCAGATGTGTCACATTAAGTTCTGTATTAACAACCCCCTTCTTGTTGTCATCCAATTACCCAATGTGCTTGACGTTTGATTATCAAACCCTTTCCAAACACTCTGTCCTTTTTTTTGTCTGTGCTGGAGATTTTAATAACCTCTCCTGAGTTCCGCACACTTACCTAACCTTTAATGCAGGTTTTCTAAATTCTCCTATATCTGATATCATTCCCCCTCACACACAGAAGCCCCATAGTTAGTTTAAAGCCTTTTATCCAGCCCTCACATTGCGATTCCCTTGGGCTCTGGTTCCAGCACGGTAAAGACAAAGACCATCCTTATGTAACAGGACCCTTCTTCCCCAATACTGGTGCCTATATCCCAAGAATTCAAACTGATTTTTCCATGACAATTATTGAGCCACGCATTTATCTGTTTTTTCTTGTTGACACTGTGCCAACTAGCTCGTGGCTCAGGTAGTAATCCAGCGGTTATTGCATGTTTGGTTCTGCTTTTAACTTAACTCCTAGACGTTCATATCCTTCAGCAGAAACTCTGCCGTCGTTTTACTCTATGTCGTTGGTGTCTACGTGGACCCTACCACTCCAAGTCCCTCTGAGATATCCCGAACCCAAGCACCAGACCGGTAAGATAACCTTCAGCATTCTCGACCATGGTAACAGGGAAAGGTGTACGGATGAAAGTTCGCTCGCTGAGCTGAAAGGTTCATTTTAAGACCTTCATCACCATACTAGGTAACATCTGCAGTCAGGCACCGGACGAAGCTTCGTCTGAAGGCTCACTGAAAATATTAACTAGTATGGTGATGTAACGTCTGAAAATGAAGCTTCCAGTTCAGCGAGCAAACTTGCATGCAGAACCTCAATCTGAGCTACAAATCTTCTCAAAACACGCACAGAGAAAGGTGTCACTGCCTCTAACTATGCTATCCCCGTTACAACAACATTTCTCTTCTCCTCCCCTACTTGACTGGCTAGCTGTATCCACAGTGCAGTAGTCAGGCAGTTCATCCTCCTGCTCGTCCCCATTCCTGTCCACACAGGGAGAAAACGTCATAAACAAGATTAGGCGCTCAGGCTCCCGCAACGCAACCCTGGATCCCTCTCCCTTCTTGATTCACAGCCACTCCCTCCATTTCGTTAAATTTAAGTTGGTTAGTCTAAGGAGTGTGACTGTCTCCTGTCACCAACATCAAGATCACTCTCCTTCCTGATGTGTCGCAATTTCTGAAGGTCAGACTCCAGCCCAACGACTCTGAGCCAGATTTCATCCAGAAACCAAAACTCACCACAGATATGTTAACTGGGAACTACAATGGGGTCCACCAGCTCTCACATCATAAAGAAGCAACCTGACACTCCATTCTTATTTTATTTAATTAGTTTTGTATTTGATTGTTTTTACATTTTCAATTGTTTTTGTATCATCACCTATGCAAGTTGTAACGAATAAATTAACAATATTCAGTTAATACAGAATCGAATTTAACAAACCTTCTATTAGCCACTGAAATCTCAGCCCTACATTGTCAAACCTGCTCATTATTTTCTGAAACATTCTGACAGACTTGTCACGCAGGACCTCTACGTGACTAAGCCATGCAGATGCAGCCCTATTTTACCAGGCACCTTCAAGGTATCTGAAATCTCAACGTTAATAATGGACTCAATACCCGAGTAATGACCGATGACAGGCTAACCGACCTATAATTATTTGTTGCTTTTCCTTCCTTACCTACTCAGAGATTTTGCATTACCCATTTTCTAGTTCTTTGAGATTCTCCCAGGCGAGGTATTCCTGAAAATTCACGAAAACCTCTACAATCCGCTCCGATATATCCTTCAGAACTTTATGTTGTCATCCTTCCAGTCTTTATGATTGACCCATGTTTGAACATTCCAGCTTCCCCAGCACCTTCTTCTCAGTGCCGATCACCACACTCATCTGTAGCATTGACTCTCTTGAGATTCTGAAACAAAACTAGTGTCTTCCATTCTGAAGACTGATGCAAATCACCTATTCAGTTCATCCACGAATTGTTCGTTCTCCGTTTCTCCATAGACAGCCTCATGTTTTCGTCATCCAATTATACACTTTTGCCCCCTTTCTTTTATATAAGTTAACCAAACTCCTGTAATATCCTTTTCTGTAGTGAACCTGTCTTTGTATGTGTTTCAGTTTTCGGTCATTTGTTGTAGTATTGCTTTTGGTCGATGGAGAAATGCGGCAAATGCCACTCGTTTGTTATAAAAGCGGTCCTGATGCTCAGGCTGGCTTGGGCGTTTGGGAATCTGGCCCAGCCACTTACGTGAGTGCAGTGTCCATCGTCTCCCACTTCATCTTTCTCAGTCCCTCAGTCAATTTGTCACTGCATGCAGCCTTGTCTTGTGCCACTCTTAGGCCTCCCCATAACCCATCGCCTATCTCTGGATACTCCTTACTTCGGGCTGTGCACCCAAAGTCACTGGGCACTTTCTGACCCGCTAGTGATGCTGGATAAAGATCCTGCCAGTGAAATTAACAGAATAGCTAAAATCTCATTGAACAGCAAAGCAGAGGAAACGTGCTGAATGGCATCCCTGCTCTGATTTTTTCTGGTCTTATGGATTAACTTCTGTTTTTTTTTTGCCTCGTCCATCTGCAAATCGATATTCAATAGATATATCTTGTCAAACAGTTTTCGTGGAGTTGACATAATCAGATCTTGTCGTCATTAAATGATTCAATGGAATCTTCTTTCATGGTTTTGAGGTCACATTTAATTTATATTATCAAATCTAACCATTGAAAAAAGGGGTCTTGACAGAGTTATGCTAAAAAGATATATTGATTTTGGAGAGACTCGAATATGCCACATTGCAGTGAGGTTAAAAACAGGAGAGTAGTGCAGTCATATACATGGCCAAAGAGCTCGTAGACGAGGTAGTGCTTCCGATATGTGGATCAATGGGTCGGTAGCCCCGCCACAAGAAGGACGAGATGCACCAGTACTGGCGCCAATCTCCTGGCAGGTAGGTTTGATATTGTAACTCAGGAAGGTTTAAATTAATGTGGTGGAGGAATGGGAACCAGACAAAAAATGTCCACAAGGGCAGTGACTGAGGAATAGTTGGACACTAACACCAGTACAGATAAGACCAACAATAAACAGGCAGAGGTTACTGATCGAAATGGTACTGACAGTCTGAAGTGTACTTTTGTAAATGTAAACTTCACAAGAATTGTCCCAGGAATGAAAAGCTATGCATATGAGGACTTTCAGGGTTTTGGGATTGATGGATATTAGAAGAATGTGAGCGGATCTAATTGAAACATGCAGAATCCTGAATGACCTGGACAGAGTAGATGTGGGGATGATGTTTACATTCAGACGAGGGTGAGAGGACACATCCTTAGAGAAAACTGAGTCCTTTCCGAACGGAGATAATGAAATATTCTTCAGCTCGAGAGTGTCTAATCTGTGGAATTCGTTGCCACAGAAGGCTGTAGAGGCCATGTCATTGTGTGCGTTTATGACTGAGATAGATAAGGTTCTTGATTGTAAAGTGGATCAAGGGTTACGGGGAGACAGCGGGAGAATGGGGTTCAGAAGCTTAGAACATAGAACATAGAATAATACAGCGAAGAAAAGGCCCTTAGGCCCTCGATGTTGCTCCGACCTGTGAACTGTTCTCATCTGGTCTCAAAATTGTCTCAAAATCATCCATGTGCTCATCTAATATTGTTTAAATCCTACATTAGCATGTAGGACATTCCGCGCCCTTACATCTCTCTGTATAAAGAACCTGCCTCTGACATCTGTCTTAAATCTATCACCTCTCAATTTGTAATTATGCCCTCTCGTACAAAATGACGTCATTATACGAGGAAAGCGTTTTTCAATATCTACCCTATCTAATCCTCTGATCATCTTGTGGACCCTATTGCCCCCTTAGCCTTCTTCTTTCCAATGAGAACAGACCCAAGTCTCTCAACCTTTCCTCATAAGACCTTCCATCCAGACCATGCAACATCCTAATAAATATCCTCTACACCTTTTCCAATGCTTCCACATCCTTCCTGTAATGTGGCGACCAGAACTGTACACATTATTCCAAGTGTGGCTGCACCAGCGTTTTGTATAGTTGCCGCAAGATGTAGCTGTTCCACAACTCAATCACTGTACAAATGAAACCTAACACACCGTATGCCTTATTAACAGCACTATCCATCTGGGTGGCAGAGATCTATGCACATGGACTCCATGATCCCTCTGCACATCCCCACGACCAAGAATACTTCCATTGACCCAGTACTCTGCCTTCCTGTTATTCTCCCCAAAGTGCATCACCTCACAGTTAACTGCATTGAACTCCGTTTGCCACTTCTCAGTCCAATCGTGCAGTTTATTCAAATCGCCCTGCAATCTGTATCATTCTTCCAAACTGTCCACTACTCCACCGACTTTAGTATCGTCTGAAAATTCACTAATTTATCCACCAGTGCCTGCGCCTAAGTCATTTATAAAATGACAATCAGGAGTGATTCCAAAACAGGTCCTTGTGGCACACCGCTAGTAACTGGACTCTGGACAGAATATTTTTCATCAACCACCACTCGCTGTGGTCCTTAGTGGCTTTTTAGGCTTGGATATCATTAGCATCGCGGATCCAAAATGCATTTTGAAGTATTCAATGGGATTACTATCCTATCTTTGCAGCACTTGGTGCTCCTTGTGAAGCATTCTGCTTGTCTATTAAATCTGGTTGAACTGAATTTCTGGGCATGATACGTAAATTTTGGAAAGTGCAATCAATGTCTTCAGTGACATTCAAAAATCTCTTCCCTAATAATTTATAACTATCAAGTTACTATTTACAAATTACTCACTGATATGCGAGGAGGAACCAGACTGTTCTCAAACTCAAAGATCCTTTTTGGTCTGCACATATTTACATCTCCGTAACCTCCCTGCTCACCTATCCTGCCCAGTATCACCATTATGATATCCCAGTCTCGTCCTCAGCCTCAGTGCAGCCCCTGAATAAATCATAATTTGTGCCTTTGTTTAATCGGGATGCAACTATTTCAAGTCGCTTCTAACCATGTGTTCATTACGAAACAATTGCAATTGAGATGTTTAACTTGTCAACTGCACAGAGTCTGAAAGATGAGGAGACTGTTTATGGTGCTCAAGTCATTTACTCATTATCTAGAGCCACAGAATAACAATAGGTTGATAGCTCATGAAAGAAATCGCTGGAATTTAAAAAAAAACATTATTATTTGTTATAGGAAACCCTATTGCTTTCCTCTTGTTCTTCAAAGAAGGCAATGGGTCATACTTCCCTGGTCAGGTCTCCATGTGACTGCAAGCCCAGCGCAATGTGTTTTATTCTTTACTGTCCT
>NC_057716.1:115052262-115059563 GCF_004010195.1 Chiloscyllium plagiosum
GAAAACATGTCATCAAATTATAAAGCAGGATTCTTTATTGCCAATGAATGATATGGTGTAGTACAACAGCAATGATGCATCGACGTACTGTCAATTATCATCCATTGCAGAGAATGTTCACAAAGAGCGCACATGGCCCATTTTGTTGTTCAGTTGACATTATTTCATGTTTCAATACACAGAAAGATAAAAGTGTTAACACCCTAAGAAGGGGCAGCCTATTGCTCTCTTTCTGTCCTACTTTCTTCCGCCTGACAACAGGAAAACGATGAATTATCTTCACTACTCGTGAAGATTCCACATGAAAGATTAATTGGCAACTTTACTCTATATGAAGCAAAGGGAATTCGACCAATTCCAACTGTTCTGGGTTAAAAAATATATATTGCCAGCAATTTGTCTGAGCAGAATAACTTCACATTACAGAATAACACTTGTGACACTCTCCCTTTTTCATTTGTTATGAGTGCAACAAATATAAACTCTCGAATGCTGTTGTTTTTTTTTTCTATTTTCTCTTATTATGTGTGTGTACGTGTGTGCACGTGTGCGTGTGTTTTTGTGTATCTCACATTCTCCGCGAAAATGACCAAACTTGGCACTTATATCATTGGCCTTCTCACTAAACTTTGAAATTCGTTGTAACCAATGGAGGTATGGGCTGTAAAAGGCATCAGGGACCGGCTACACTGGTGGGAACACGAATGAAAAATTCTGAAACGGCTGTTCAGGTGGGAATTCTCCAGAACTTTGTGGTGCCTGGGTGTTTGCATTTATTCAATATTGTGTCTGTTAAATCGTCGGCAGGCAATTGAATGAAGGAAAGCTTATGCCTACAGAAACGTCCTGCTGAGACCACAACCAGATTATTGTGCCTGGTAGAACAGTGAGAAAGTAGCTAAAGACCCACTCCTGTTCCTCATCAATTGTTACTCTGGTTTGTTGAGCCTCTCAAAGCGTCTTCACAGGAGCAGATGAAGGCCACTTCCTCAAAATACCTGGTATGCAGGAACACAGGATATCATTCCGTCCCGCAAGACTGCAATGCACGGCCTTTTGTGGTTTGGAAAATGCGGTCTCAAATGCAGGCTCGGTTGAAAAGATGCTTCTCGTCTCTTTGCAGAGTGTGTCTCCTCTCTCCTCTCTGTGCTTCACTCGTTGATCATGTTATAGACACAGATTCACTGTGAACACAGCCCCTATACATCACCCAGAGGTGATTCACAAAATGTTTTGTTCTCTCGGACTGCAGCATTCAGTGACAGAACTTCCACGAATATTGCAACCATTAACTTTCTAATTACACAATATGAGAACATAAGGAACTGAATAAGGTAGTTTGGACGGTAAAGCATGCCGTGCAGAGGTATAAGATCATGGATGATCTACGATTGAGATCAACTTCGCTTTAATTCTCAATTCCTCACACCCTGCAACTCCATAACAGGGCAAAACAAATCCATAGATCTCCTCTTTAAATACTTTTCGTGGTAGAACTCTCCGAGCTCTCTCGACCAGATAATTCCTGACAATCACTACCCTCTGTGGGAAGAAAATGCGACCAAACATACACCATAACCTATTGATACATTCAAAGGAGGTGAATGCAGGGTCTCAGGGAAGAGTGACAAACTGTGATATCAAGGCAAAAATTGACTCAGGATGGTATGAAGGAACGCTGACAAAATTAAAGTTAATCGGAATCAGTCGCAATCTCTCCATTGTTTATGGTCATCCAGCGCCCAAAGGATGATGTTCGTGGTTGGTGGACATCAAACTTTTCAGTCCCAGAACATCTCTTTGGGAGATCGTTAGCGTAGCTACCTCAGCAGAAACATCTTTGGCTGCTTCATCAATGTGTTTGCCCCATCATAACATTAGAAGTGGAAATGGTCACTGAAGATCACACAATGTTCAGAACAATCTGACCCCCTCAGTTCCTGAAGCAATCTGTCCATGTGCACCAAAACGTGGACACATTCAGGCTATGCTGTTAAAATATTGGTAACATTCATGTAACAACACTGCCAGACCCTGCACATTTCCACATTTAAAATTGGAGCTCATACAGCATTTCAAGTTGGTTGCACACGGATATGTGAAAAAGTATTTAACCCATCGAAACTACTGAACAGAAACAGTGACTGCCTTTCAAACCCCTTGACTGTTACTCAGGAAGAGAGGGAACGTGGTCAATGCATCGAACTGTGAATCAGGAACAGGCGGAGCTCAAACAGGTATCTCGGCCGGTTCCAAGGGGACCAAGAAGAGCGTATTCAGACACTCAAGATCTGATACAGGAACAAAAGGATATCATTGATGCTCCATTGCATCAATTCAAACCAATGGAGCAGAGACTGATAGCTGAATCCATGATGCTAATCGTGGCTCCATTGTTTATTCAACACATGATAATTTAACATGGTTTGCTGGCAGTGAGGAGTTAAGCCAAATGTTTTGTGTCAAGTCTCAAGGACACACGTTCCATCTCCGAGAAGACAGACCCATGTTCTGCGTGGAGGTAAGAAACTGGGGGGAATAGTTAACTGTTTTAGAATGAAGGTAATGTGGCTGCTGTTGGATTGTAAATAACATGTGCAGGATCATACACCAATTGAACTGTATTAATGTGGGGAGAGTTTAATCAAAGACTGCCCCCCTCTCTCTCTCTCTCTCTTAATCGACATGGGGAGTTGGGGTGGATGCCACTTGAACTATCGAGAATCATGTAAACCGATGTAAAAAAAAAACAATGGAATTTATCACCTTCTCGATGTCTGTATGTAACAAATGTTAATCCCCCCTCAAGGGTCAATGCAATAAAATCTAATTGTCCCATAGCGCTACAGATTAATCTTCACTCTGTCCTCATGGTACGATAATATCAGGTATTAGTCTGTTGATACTCCTTTGCACTCTCTCTGTGGAAAGGTGGTCATTCCTTGTAAAGGTGATAAAATTTGTACACAATACCCCAAATACTGAATCAACAACACTGTGAAGTTTGATTATAACAATTCTTGCCACCCCCTCCCCTCCCCAGCTGTCTCCATTTCTTTCTTATGGCTTAAAACACCCATCCTTCTCAATGCACTACTACTGACGTGGAATTTGCAAGTTCCATACATCTGTATGTCAGCATCAATAACCAGAGCTGCCTATGGAGACGAACATCACTCTCGGGAAGAATTTCAATGAGGTAGAATACGCTATAAGAGGGAATGGTCACCTACCTGAATGGAGATGCGCTGTCAGAATACAGAAACAGGCAGAAGAAAGGAGCTATCTTTCCTTTTGTTCTTCCTTCACGCACGTGTGCAGCCCTGGTCAGGCCAGTCTGTTATGCCTATCTTGAAGTGAGTGGATGTTTGAACTGTTCCTCAGGACAGTAAAGAATAAAACACATTACGCTGGCTTTTCAGTCAAATTATGATTTATTCAGGAGCTGCACTGAGGCTGAGGACGAGGCTGGGATATCATTATGGTGGTACTGGGCAGGGTAGGTGAGCAGGGAGGTTACAAAGATGTAAATATGTGCAGACCAAAAAGGATTTTTGAGTTTGAGAACAGTCTGGTTCCTCCTCGTATATCAGTGAGTAATCTGGAAATAGTAACTTGATAGTTATAAATTATTAGGGAAGAAATTTTTGAATGTCACTGAAGAGATTGATTGCACTTTGCAAAATTTACATATCATGTCCAGAAATTCAGTTCAACCAGATTTAATAGACAAGCAGAATGCTTCACAAAGAGCACCAAGTGCTGCAAGGACAGGATAGTAATCACATTGAATACTTCGAAATGCATTTTGGATCCGCGATGCTAATGATATCCAAGCCTAAAAAGCCACTAAGGACCACAGCGAGTGCTGGTTTATGGAAAATATTCTGTCCGGAGTCCAGTTACTAGTGGTGTGCCACAAGAACCTGCTTTGGGATCACTGCTGATTGTCATTTTTATAAATGACTTTGGCGCAGGCACGGGTGGATAAATTAGTAAATTTTCAGACGATACTAAAGTCGGTGGTGTAGTGTACAGTTTGGAAGAATGATACGGATTGCAGGGCGACTTGAATAAACTGCACAATTGGGCTGAGAAGTGGCAAACGGAGTTCAATGCAGTTAACTGTGAGGTGATGCACTTTGGGGAGAATAACAGGAAGGCAGAGTACTGGGTCAATGGAAATATTCTTGTTCGTGTAGATGTGCAGAGGGATCATGGAGTCCATGTGCATAGATCTCTGCCACCCAGATGGATAGTGCTGTTAAGAAGGCATACGGTGTGTTAGGTTTCATTTGTACAGTGATTGAGTTGCGGAACAGCTACATCTTGCTGCAACTATACAAAACGCTGATGCAGCCACACTTGGAATAATGTGTACAGTCCTGGTCGCCACATTACAGGAAGGAGGTGGAAGCATTGCAAAAGGTGTAGAGGATATTTATTAGGATGTTACATGGTCTGGATGGAAGGTCCTATGAGGAAAGGTTGAGAGACTTGGGTCTGTTCTCATTGGAAAGAAGAAGGCTAAGGGGGCAATAGAGACGTACAAGATGATCAGAGGATTAGATAGGGTAGATATTGAAAAACGTTTTCCTCGTATAATGACGTCAGTTTGTACGAGAGGGCATAATTACAAATTGAAAGGTGATAGATTTAAGACAGATGTCAGAGGCAGGTTCTTTATACAGAGAGAGGTACGGGCGTGGAATGTCCTCCATGCTAATGTCGTCAACTCAGCCACATTAGGAAGATTTAAACAATCCTTAGATGAGCACATGGATGATTTTGAGACAATGTAGGGAGACGAGATGAGAATAGTTCACGGGTCGGAGCAACATCGAGAGCCGAAGGGCCTTTTCTTCGCTGTATTATTCTATGTTCTATGTTCTAAGCTTCTGAACCACATTCTCCAGCTTTGTCCCGGTAACCTTTGATCCACTTTACAATCAAGAACCTTATCTATCTCAGTCATAAACGCACACAATGACATGGCCTCGACAGCCTTCTGTGGCAACGAATTCCACAGATTCCGTTCGGAAAGGACTCCCTTTTCTCTAAGGATGTGTTCTCTCACCCTCATCTGAATGTAAACATCATCCCCACATCTACTCTGTCCAGGTCATTCAGGATTCTGCATGTTTCAATTAGATCCGCCCACATTCTTCTAATATCCATCAATCCCAAAAACCTGAAAGTCCTCATATGCATAGCTTTTCATTCCTGGGACAATTCTTGTGAAGCTTACATTTACAAAAGTACACTTCAGACTGTCAGTACCATTTCGATCAGTAACCTCTGCCTGTTTATTGTTGGTCTTATCTGTACTGGTGTTAGTCTCCAACTATTCCTCAGTCACTGCCCTTGTGGACCTTTTTTGTCTGGTTCCCATTCCTCCACCACATTAATTTAAACCTTCCTGAGTTACAATATCAAACCTACCTGCCAGGAGATTGGCGCCAGTACTGGTGCATCTGGTCCTTCTTGTGGCGGGGCTACCGACCCATTGATCCACATATCGGAAGCACTACCTCGTCTACGAGCTCTTTGGCCATGTATATGACTGCACTACTCTCCTGTTTTTCACCTCACTGCAATGTGGCATATTCGAGTCTCTCCAAAATCAATATATCTTTTTAGCATAACTCTGTCAAGACCCCTTTTTTCAATGGTTAGATTTGATAATATAAATTAAATGTGACCTCAAAACCATGAAAGAAGATTCCATTGAATCATTTAATGACGACAAGATCTGATTATGTCAACTCCACGAAAACTGTTTGACAAGATATATCTATTGAATATCGATTTGCAGATGGACGAGGCAAAAAAAAAACAGAAGTTAATCCATAAGACCAGAAAAAATCAGAGCAGGGATGCCATTCAGCACGTTTCCTCTGCTTTGCTGTTCAATGAGATTTTAGCTATTCTGTTAATTTCACTGGCAGGATCTTTATCCAGCATCACTAGCGGGTCAGAAAGTGCCCAGTGACTTTGCGTGCACAGCCCGAAGTAAGGAGTATCCAGTGATAGGCGATGGGTTATTGGGAGGCCTAAGAGTGGCACAAGACAAGGCTGCATGCAGTGACAAATTGACTGAGGGACTGAGAAAGATGAAGTGGGAGACGATGGACACTGCACTCACGTAAGTCGCTGGGCAAGATTCCCAAACGCCCAAGCCAGCCTGAGCATCAGGGCCGCTTTTATAACAAACGAGTGGCATTTGCCGCATTTCTCCATCGACCAAAAGCAATACTACAGCTAATGGCCGAAACCTGAAACACATACAAAGACATACTGTGGAGAGAGTAAAAGAGTTCATGCTTCTAATGCAGGCACGGGAAGAAAGCACGAACTCCACACAGATAGGCACCTGGGAATGGAAATCCAAGCAGGTCCTTGGCGCTATGAGGCAGCTGTGCTGTGTCACCATGCCAGCCCAAGACGTTTAATAGGATTCATCTAGTTTCATGCTTGTTTTCGACAGTCAGTTCAGTGGAACACTTTCATTCGAAGCAGGTCCTTGGCACTATGAGGCAGCAGTGCTGTGTCACCATGCCAGCCCATGACG
Organism: Chiloscyllium plagiosum; assembly: GCF_004010195.1. Lineage (NCBI taxonomy): Eukaryota > Metazoa > Chordata > Chondrichthyes > Orectolobiformes > Hemiscylliidae > Chiloscyllium > Chiloscyllium plagiosum. Next base: position 115,058,834 of record NC_057716.1, read on the forward strand.
TTTAATAGTTTCATTCTTGTTTTCGACAGTCAGTTCAGTGGAACACTTTCATTCGGTCTGCGTAAGATTGGGAACGTTTTACAAAGCAGCAGATGGCAATTAAAAAGCAATAAGATGGAGAATATGAAATATGTAAGGTGGTTCACTACAGAAAAGGATATTATAGGAGTTTGGTTAACTTATATAAAAGAAAGGGGGCAAAAGCGTATAATTGGATAACGAAAACATGAGGCTGTCTATGGAGAAACGGAGAACGAACAATTCGTGGATGAACTGAACAGGTACTTTGCATCAGTCTTCAGAATGGAAGACACTAGTTTTATTTCAGAATCTCAAGAGAATCAATGCTACAGATGAGTGTGGTGATCGGCACTGAGAAGAAGGTGCTGGGGAAGCTGGAATGTTCAAAGTTGGGAAAATCATAAACACTGGAAGGATGACAACATAAAGTTCTGAAGGATATATCGGAGGAGATTGTAGAGGTTTTCGAGAATTTTCAGGAATACCTCGCCTGTGAGAATCTCTAAGAACTGGAAAATGGGTAATGCAAAATCTCTGAGTAGGTAAGTAAGGAAAAGAAACAAATAATTATAGGTCTGTTAGTCTATCATCGGTCATTACGAGAGTATTGAGTCCATTATTAACGTTGAGATTTCAGATACCTTGAAGGTGCATGATAAAATAAGGCTGAATCTGCATGGCTTGTCACGTAGAGGTCCTGCGTGTCAAG
>NC_057716.1:115060740-115069860 GCF_004010195.1 Chiloscyllium plagiosum
ATGAAAGAAGATTCCATTGAATCATTTAATGACGACAAGATCTGATTATGTCAACTCCACGAAAACTGTTTGACAAGATATATCTATTGAATATCGATTTGCAGATGGACGAGGCAAAAAAAAAACAGAAGTTAATCCAGAAGACCAGAAAAAATCAGAGCAGGGATGCCATTCAGCACGTTTCCTCTGCTTTGCTGTTCAATGAGATTTTAGCTATTCTGTTAATTTCACTGGCAGGATCTTTATCCAGCATCACTAGCGGGTCAGAAAGTGCCCAGTGACTTTGCGTGAAAACCCCGAAGTAAGGAGTATCCAGTGATAGGCGATGGGTTATGGGGAGGCCTAAGAGTGGCACAAGACAAGGCTGCATGCCTTGACTGAGGGACTGAGAGAGATGAAGTGGGAGACGATGGACACTGCACTCACGTAAGTGGCTGGGCAAGATTCCCAAACGCCCAAGCCAGCCTGAGCATCAGGGCCGCTTTTATAACAAACGAGTGGCATTTGCCGCATTTCTCCATCGACCAAAAGCAACACTACAGCAAATGGCCGAAACCTGAAACACATACAAAGACATATTTTGGAGAGAGTAAAAGAGTTCATGCTTCTAATGCAGGCACCGGAAGAAAGCACGAACTCCACACAGATAGGCACCTGGGATGGAAATCCAAGCAGGTCCTTGGCGCTATGAGGCAGCAGTGCTGTGTCACCATGCCAGCCCATGACGTTTAATAGGATTCATCTAGTTTCATGCTTGTTTTCGACAGTCAGTTCAGTGGAACACGTTCATTCGGTCAGCGTAAGATTGGGAACGTTTTACAAAGCAGCAGATGGCAATTAAAAAGCAATAAGATGGAGAATATGAAATATGTAAGGTAGTTCACTACAGAAAAGGATATTACAGGAGTTTGGTTAACTTATATAAAAGAAAGGGGGCAAAAGTGTATATTGGATGACGAAAACATGAGGCTGTCTATGGAGAAACGGAGAACGAACAATTCGTGGATGAACTGAACAGGTACTTTGCATCAGTCTTCAGAATGGAAGACACTAGTTTTATTTCAGAATCTCAAGAGAATCAATGCTACAGATGAGTGTGGTGATCGGCACTGAGAAGAAGGTGTTGGGGAAGCTGGAATGTTCAAAGTTGGGAAAATCATAAACAATGGAAGGATGACAACATAAAGTTCTGAAGGATATATCGGAGGAGATTGTAGAGGTTTTCGTGAATTTTCAGGAATACCTCGCCTGGGAGAATCTCTAAGAACTGGAAAATGGGTAATGCAAAATCTCTGAGTAGGTAAGTAAGGAAAAGAAACAAATAATTATAGGTCGGTTAGCCTATCATCGGTCATTACGAGAGTATTGAGTCCATTATTAACGTTGAGGTTTCAGATACCTTGAAGGTGCATGATAAAATAAGGCTGAATCTGCATGGCTTGTCACGTAGAGGTCCTGCGTGACAAGTCTGTAAGAATGTTTCAGAAAATAATGGGCAGGTTTGACAACGTAGGGCTGAGATTTGAGTGGCTAATAGAAGGCCTGTTAAATTCTGTGGTAACTGAACATTGTTAATTTATTCGTTACAACTTGCATAGGTGGTGATACAAAAAAAGTTGAAAATGTAAAAACAATTAAATACAAAATTAATTAAATAAATAAGAATGGAGAGTCAGGTGATGTGTTGCTTCTTTATGATATGGGAGCTGGTGGCCCCTATTGTAGTTCCCAGTTAACATATCTGTGGATAGTGTTGGTTGCTGGATGAAATCTGGCTCAGAGTCGTTGGGCTGGAGTCTGACCACCAGAAATTGCGACACATCAGGAAGGAGAGTGATCTTGATGTTGGTGAAAGGAGACAGTCAAACTCCTCAGACTAACCAAATCAAATTTAGCGAAAACGAAGGAGTGGCTGTGAATCAGGAAGGGAGAGGGAGCCAGGGATAGCGGTACGGGAGCCTGAACCCCTAATCTTGTATATGAGGTTTTCTAGCTGTGTGGACAGGAATGGGGACGAGCAGGAGAATGAGATTCCTGACTGCTGCACTGTGGATGCAGCGAGCCAGTCAAGGAGGGGAAGAGAAGAGAAATGTTGTTGTAATCGGGGATAGCATACTTAGAGGCAGTGACACCTTCCTCTTTGCGCGTTTTGAGAAGATTTGTAGCTCAGATTGAGGTTCTGCATGCAACTTTGCTCGATGAACTGGAAGCTTAATTGTCAGACGTTACATCACCATACTAGCGAATATTTTCAGTGAGCCTCCAGACGAAGCTTCGTCCGGTGGCTGACTGAAGATGTTACCTGGTATGGTGATGAAAGGTCTGAAAATGAACATCGAAACATAGAAACATACAGCGCAGTACAGGCCCTCGATGTTGCACCGATCCAAGCCCAACTAACCTACACTAGCCCACTATCCTCCATATGCCTATCCAATGCCCGTTTAAATGCCCATAAAGAGGGAGAGTCCACCACTGCTACTGGCAGGGCATTCCATGAACTCACGACTCACTGAGTAAAGAACCTACCCCTAACATCTGTCCTATACCTACCACCCCCTAATTTAAAGCTATGCCCCCTCGTAATAGCTGACTCCATACGTGGAAAAAGATCATCTGAAGCTTCCCTCACACCCACCTCAGTCCTGAACATTATACCCAAAAAGTTGACTTCTCCATCTCCTGATGCTGCCTGACATGCTGTGGTCTTGCAGCCTCCTGCTTGTCTACCTTGGATTCCAGCATCAGCAGTTTTTTGACTTTAATTCTTTAGATGGCAAGACTGTTCTATGAAGTGAGATTGGGCAAACTGGACCGTATTCTCTATTGTTTCAAAGAATGAAATATGATCTCAGAAACTTACAAAATATTTCAAGGGGTAAATATCACAGATACAGGCTCCTGATTGGGAAGTCTAGAACTGGGGTACACAATTTAAAAATAATGTAATGGCTACTTTAGTTCTAAGTGCAATATTCCAAAACCAAAAAGAATTCCCTTCTCTATTCCACATCGGTTTTGACTTAGCTGCGGCTTCAATTTCCAGTTTTAAGACTTTGATAGCCTCATCTTCATTTGTCATATAACTGAGCTTTCAGCTTCATACAAACCTTTCCCAAGTTATGGGTGTTACTCCACGCTCCCACAAGAAATTTTAGAAGCTTCTATCTGAAAGCCTAAAGCATTATGCAGAAGGGATGCCCCAATGGTATTATTACTAGACTATTGATCCAGAGACCCATGTATTGCTCTGGGGAGCCACATTTGAATCCTGCCTGAGCAGATGGTGGAATCTGAATTCAAAAATCTTGAATCAATAGCATAATGATGATCATGAAATTACTGTTGTTTGTCAAATAAATCTGTCTGTCCACCAATGTTCATTTGAGAAGAAAATTGCCACCTGTCTGGCCTATATGTGACTCCAGACTCAGAGCAATGTAATCGACTCTTAACTGCCATATAGGCATTATATGCTGGCCTAGTCAGCAATACCCAAATCTCGTGAATGAACAAAAAACTACAGATTACCTTTCCCACTTGTAAATTTTCCTTACATAAACATAACCTCATTATTCTAGAGTCTTTCTCCAATTGTGTTTTAAAAGAAATCACCATAGCTTCAGAAATCCTTACAGATAAATCAGCAAAACACTTTAGATACACACATCAAATCCACTTACCACTAGTTCAAATTCAAAATCTAAAACAAATTGTATCAAAATATGCATCAGATACAATACTTGCCATGATAGATAGCAACGTGCCAACTCCACAAAGAGAACCACATTTGCTGTCCTCCAGTCTTCTGGAACTATTCCTGTAGACAACGAGGACATAAACTTCAAGGCCAATGGCTCTGCAATCTCTTCCCTTGCTTCCAAGAGAACCCTAGGAACTTTTCTACTTTCACCCTTTCTAGAATGTCCAACACCTCCTCCCGACAAAACTCAAAGCCATCCATTCTAATTAATTGTGACTCAGTATTCACATCGGCAACAATGTCCTGTTCCTGAGTGAATACTGACGAAAAGTATTCATTCAGTGTCTCTCCAATCTCTTCAGCCTCCACGCCAACGTCCCACTACTATCCTTGACTGGACCTATTCCTACCCTGGTCATTCTTTTATTCCTTACATACCTATAGAAAGCGTTATGGTTGTCCCCAGTCCTACCAACTAAGCACTTTTCATATCCCCTCCTTGATGCTTTTAGATCTCTCTTCAGATCCTTCCTGGCTACCTTATAACTATCAACCCCCCCAATTGACCCTCAAAGCCTCATCTTTACATAGGCCTCCCTCTTCACATGAACAAGGGATTCCAATTCCTTATTAAACCATGGTTCCCTCACACGACTCCTTCCTCCATGCCTGACGGGTACATACTTATCAATAGCTGCTCCTTGAAAAAGCTTCACATATCAATTGCTCCCTTCCCTTGAAACCTACGTTTCCAAGCCATGCATTCTAAGTCGTGCCTCACGGCATCATGATTTCCCTGCCCCCAGCTATAACTCTCGCCCTGCAGTGCACACTTACCCCTCTCCATCACTCGAGTAAAAGTCACCGAGTTGTGGTCACTGTCCCCAAATTGCTCACCGACCTCCAATTGTAACACCTGTCCTGGTTCGTTACCCATAACCAAATCCAGTATGGCCTCACCTCTTGTTGGCCTGGATACATATTGTGTCTGGTAACCTTCCTGCACACATTGGACAAACACAGACCCATCTCACGAACTCGAGCTATAGCCTTCCCAGTCAATATCTGGAAAGTTAAAGTGCAGTGCACACTTATCCCTCTCCATCACTAGAGTAAAAGTCACCGAGTTGTGGTCACTGTCCCCAAATTGCTCACCTACCTCCAATTGTAACACCTGTCCTGGTTCGTTACCCATAACCAAATCCAGTATGGCCTCACCTCTTGTTGGCCTGGATACATATTGTGTCAGGAAACCCTCCTGCACACATTGGACAAACACAGACCCATCTCACGAACTCGAGCTATAGCCTTCCCAGTCAGTATCTGGAAAGTTAAAGTCCCGCATAACAACCATCCTATTACTTTCACTCTTCTCTTGAATCATCCTCGCAATCCTTTCTTCCACGTCTCTCGCTGAACCTTTCAGCTCAGCGAGCAAACTTACATCCGTATACTTTTTCCTGTTACCATGATCGAGAATGTTGAAGGTTATGTTGCCTGTCTGGTGCTTGGGTTTGGGATATCTCAGAGGGACTTGGAGTGGTAGAGTCCACGTAGACACCAACGACATATATTAAAACGATGGCAGAGTTTCTGCTGAAGGATATTAACTTCTAGGAGTTAAGGTAAAAGCAGAACCAAACATTTAATAACCTGAGCCACGAGCTCGCTGGCACAGTGTCAACAAGAAAAAGCAGTTAAATGCGTGTCTCAATAAGTATCATGGAAAAATCGGTTTGAACTCTTGGGATATAGGCACCAATACTGGGGAAGAAGGGTACTGTTACACAGGGATGGTCTTTGTCTTTCCCGGGCTGGAACCAGAGCCCAAGTGAATCGCAATGCTAGGGCTGGAAAAAAAGGCTTTAAACTAACTATGGGGCTTCTCTCTCTGTGTGTGTGAATGATATCAGACATAGGGGAATTTAGGAAACATTAATTAAAGGGTAGGTAAGTGTGCGGAACTCAGGAGAGGTTAATAAAATCTCCAGACAGACACTAAAAAGGACAGAGTATTTGGAAAGGGTTTGATAATCAAACGTCAAGCACATTGGGTAATTGAATGACAACAAAAAAGGGGATGGTTGACAGAGAACTTAATGTGATACATTTGAAAGCATACAAGAAAAGGAATTAGGTAAACGCACTTATGTCGCAGGTAGAAGTTGGCAGGTATGACGTGGTTGCAAGGCAATCAGTATTGGGAGCTGAAACTTCGAAGCTATCCAGTGCATCGACAAAATAGGCAGGTGGGCAGACAGGGTGGGTTTGCCTTATTAGCAAAAAATGAAATAGACTCAATAATAGGGAATGAAGGAGGGTCAGATGGAGTATAATCTGTGAAGATAGAATTGTGGAACTAAATACGTGAAAAATAAACATAGTTAAATTTATGTACAGGCCTCCAAACAGTAGTCAAGAGCTGGGATGCAAGATTCACCAGGAGATAGAAAAGATGTGTTGGAAACACAAAGCTACGGTGATCATCGCATAATTCGGTATGCACGTGGACTTGCAAAATTAGGTTGGTAGTGGATTTTAAGAACAGGGATTTGTGGAGTATCGGCTGCAGAGATGCAGATAACTTGTCACCACATGCAAAGGCATGCACTCATGCCACTCCCGAAACTGTAGAAACCGAGAGAAGTTCAAAAGAGCAGTTGACCAGGGTGTGGATTCTGCAGGCGGAGGAATATGGCGGTGACTTGTTGTGGTTCAGGCCTTTGTTCCAGGAAGTGTCCTGAGACCACCTGGTGGGTTATGGGATTGTACTTGCATGGGAAATAGTAACAAAACCGCTGAAGCTGTTGTCTACTGTCAAGGGAATCACGGATGTATGTGGGCTGGGGCTGGACCAGGCAGAAGATAGTCATGTTAGGAGAAGATTATCTCTGTCTGGCAGGAGCAGGCTAAGGCAATGGGTCCGCTGGGCATTTCTGTTTGTGGGTTTGCTGGGGAAGATGGAAGTGAACTGTTCTGTCAGTGAATCATCAGCCTGTGGGATGATTGTTCGATGGGAAATGACCAAATTGAATGAAGTCAATTATCGCAGTTGATGCAATGACCTGATGTGCCATAGTGGAGTCATGATCCAGGGAAAGATCGGAAGAGGTATCTGAGAGCTGGCGCTCAGCCCCTACAATGTAGAGGTCAGTACACCGGACTACAACAGCACCACCCTTATTGGCACAGGCTTCAAAGCACAACCAGGCTCGGATCTAAACGCACAGAGTGTGGTCTGTACAGAGGGTGATAGGTTCGATTGGGAGAAGGGGAAGCAGAAACATTTAGGCAACAAATGTTCTCATTAAACAGATCGAGTGCAGGTAAAAGCGCAGAGGGAAGGGATCAGTTGGAGGGAGGGTGTTGGTGCTGGGTGATGTGGTCTGTTGGACGCAGAGAGTACTCTTGTCCAAAGAAGTAGGCACGGGAGAGAAGATAGTGGAAGGAGAATTCAACGTCACGTCGTGCCCGAAATTTATTAATTTGAGGCCGCAAGGGATTAAAATGAGACATTTGCCGGACGTTGAGTCCTGAATGTTCTCAATCTGAGAGTGGAAGGTTAGGAGGGACGGTGAATAGATGACGTGAGGTGAGGTTGGGGGAGAGGATGGAGTTCAGGGTATGGTAGGAGAGGGGAGAAAGGCTCCAGAGGGCCATGGGCATCCCAAAGGTGTTGCATATTGTAGGCTTTGATGCTTGAAAAGAAATGAAAACGGTTTGCAACGTGAATGAGCCAGAGGGTGAAAGAGAATTGCAGATGGTGCAGCCTTGAGACAATGGGCCATGATGCTGTTGGACAGAGAAAAAACGTTGAACTCAGTATGACTGACATCGCATGATCTGTCCTCAGCAAGTAACTAACTGAAAACGATCGGGATCGTAATCTTATTGTAATGTCCTGTGTACACTGGGTGAACACCCAACCAGCAAGATCTGACATTCCTGAGACTTCAGACCAAACTGTGAAAACATAATTCGTGTGTTGATATTTTTACAGAGCAAGTTCAAACATGGTTTTGGAAGGCACGAGCAAGAGAGAATTTATTTGTCATCCCCAATAAGCTCTGGGGAATATGTTGGAGATCTGCCTTCCTGAACCGCCTCTGTTTAAGTGGTGCAGCTACATACACAGATTTAAGTTGATTACAAGAGTTTTACCAAATGTTAATGAAAGAACAATATATATGTCCTCATTCAAAATGGCATGTTACTTGCATGTTACTTGGAAGACAACTTTTAGATATTGCTTAACCATTGCTCACTTATGAAATTACCAACATAGAGTTTCCATCCGATTCCCATTGATCATCGTCAAATTGTACTTTGATAATGATGGAAGTTACTTTGGTCCCAGCTCAAATGACATTGGAACATCAGTTAAAATAATAGAGCAAAAGGGCAGAACTCATCTTGTTTGAACAATATGCTCACTGTCCTCACAATGTTTTAAGGAATACTGATGGTTGGACTCCTGATTCTGAGCAGAGGTTGTTCTACTTGTGATGAGGCTGTTTGGTTAAGCGCTGTTACAGACAGAGGGAAAGAAGCTCCACTCTGTGTCACGGGCAATAAAACCACCCCGTTCATGTTGCATCTGACAGTGGCAGACACACACAGAAACAATTTAGTGCAAAATTCAAAGGGAAGACCAACTGACAACTCAGGTCACAGGTTCATGTTTCAACTGTACAAAACTTTCGTGTGGCCGCACTTGGGGTATTGTGTAGATTCTGATTGTCGCATTATAGGAAGAATGAGGAAGGTTCGGAATGGGTTCCGAGGAGATTTGCGAGGATGTTGTCTGATATGGAGGGATGGTCTTACGATTAAAAGCTGAGGGAACTGAAACTATTTTCATTTGGATAAATAAGTTGGAAAGGTAACTTAATTGAGACGTATAATGTAAATTTTAATTCATTGAGGAGTGGCACGATGGCTTCGTGGTTAGCCCTGCTGCCTCAGAACACCAGGTACTCGCGTTCGATTCCTGTGTGGTGCTTGAATGTTCTCCCCGTGTCTGCGTGGGTTTCCTTGAGGTGCTCCGGTTTCAGTCATTTCAGGTTATTTGCCGATTGTGTTATGTGCATTAGTGACCGGTAAATATAGGATAGGGGAATGATTAGAGGTGGTTTACTCTTCGAAGGGACGGTGTGAATTTGTTGTGCCGAAGGGCATGTTTCCACACTGAAGAGAATCTAATCTGATGATTGGATAACGAGAGCCTTTTTCTTCAGATGGTGACAACTAGCACGAGGGGTTATAACATGGAATTGAGTGGCAATAGATATAACACAGATGTCAGAGATAGTTCCATAACTCAGACAGGAGTAGAGGCATGGAAAGCTCTGTCTGTAACAGTAGCAAATCCACCAAATTTAACCGCATTTGTATGCTCATTCGATAACCATACGAAC
>NC_057716.1:115070360-115117359 GCF_004010195.1 Chiloscyllium plagiosum
GTGGTTTTGAAGGAGATAGGTCGGAGAGGTGGGTGGTTGGAATGAGGAATGTTCCTTCAGCGCCTTGGATAGAGGTAAGTGTGGAGGTGTGTGCGCAGGTTTTGCAGTTCTTGCATTGGCATGGGAATGTGCTGGGAATGGAGAATGGTTTAATGGGGTTATGTCGACCTGACAAGGGAGGCGCAGAGAGAATGGTTCCTGCAGAACGCAGAAAGGACTGGGGAGGGAAATATACCTCTGGTGGTGGGGTCGGTTTGTAGCTGGTGGAAATGGCAGAGGGGGAGGTTGTTCGGGTGGAATGTGTAGACAAGCTGTTACTGTCCTTGTGATTGGACGGGTGGGGTTCAAGCCTGGATGTGACGGAAATGGAAGAGATATGCTGAAAGGCACAATCGACCGCGGAGGAGGGGCAGTTGCTGTCTTTGAGGAAGCTCAGAGCTGCACAGCTACCATTCCCCACCTTGTCATCCGCTATGTCAATGATTGTATTGGGAGCGCCCCGTGCTCCCACGATGATATTTAACAGTTCATTAACTTCACTAACACCTTTCACCCGAATTGAGTTCATCAGGATCATCTTGGACACCTCCCTCCCCTTCCCAGCCCTCTTTATCTCCATCTCCAGCGACCGAATTTTCATGGACTACAAACTCACCAATTCCCACAACCACCTGGACTACATCTCCTCACATCCTGCCTCCTGTGAAAACTCTATCCATAATTCCCAATTCCACTGCCTCTGCCGCACTTGCTCCCAGCAGGACTAATTCCACAACAGAACATCCCAGGTGACCTCTTTGTTTAAAGACTGCAAGTTACCATCCCACATGGTCGATGATCCACTTCTACGCAATTCTTCACGTCCCGCACCTCTCCGCTTGAAATCTAGCCCCCCAATCGCAACAAAGATAAAACTCCACTGGTACTCATTTTTCACCCCAAAAAACTTTGAAGTCATTACAAAGTCTTCCACCACTTCTGCCACTTACAAACGGACCCCACTACTCGGCCTTTTATGTTTAAATAATATTTGCGTTTCTTTGAATTTTCCTTTAGTTTTAATATATCTCATCTTTGCATTACTTAATTGAACATCATTATATATCTGGGCCTTACTGTCCTTCCCCAACTCTATCTATGTTCTAGAGAGACTATTCCCTCTGCGACTCCCTAGTTCGGTCCACACCACCGATCAAACCACCCTCCATTCCCGACACCTTCGCGGGCCAATGCAGGAAGTGCAAAACTTGCGCCCCGGTACATGGGCGGCACAGTGGCACAGTGGTTAGCACTGCTGCCTCTCAGCGCCAGGCACCCGGGTTCAATTCCCGCCTCAGGCGACTGTCTGTGTGGAGTTTGCACATTCTCCCCGTGTCTGTGTGGGTTTCCTCCGGGTGCCCCGGTTTTCTCCCACAGTCCAAAAATGCGCAAGTCAGGTAAGGGGTAAATGCTGCGCTTCGGCGGATCGGTGTGGACTTGTTGGGCCGAAGGGCCTGTTTCCACGCTGCAATGTAATGTAATCTAATCTCACCTGCATCCAAGCCACGAAATGATCTTTCCACATCCGACAGAGATTCAGCTGTCGTTCCACACACGTCATTAACAGTGTCTGTTGCTCCCAGTGTGGTTTCCTCTACCCCGGAAAGATCGGACGCCAATTTCTAGAACATTTCAGAGAACACCTGGGGGACATAAACATGAAAAAAGTCGCACTGCTCCATGACCGAACACTTTAAACCCCATCTCGCGTTCCGCCAAGGACATGAAAGTCCTATGCCTGCTTCACCTCAAAACCCTAACTATGCAATTCCCGGAGGAAAAATGCCTCAACGTCCGCCTTGGGGCTCTCGTGCAACACGGGATAATTGCAGGTTTCACCAGATTCCTCATTTCCAAACTTCCATCTCCTCAATGCCCTCTTGAAATGCTCAGCTTCCTTCTTCCCTATGCACTTCACCCTCCTCTCCGACCTATCACATTCACCAACCTATCGTATTCCCAACTATACCTTAGCCCAGCCCCACACCCCTCCCATTTATCTCTCAGCCCCCATGGGTCACATGTCTCATTCCGAATGAAGGGCTTATGCTCAAAATGTCGATTCTCCTGTTCTTCAGATTCTGCCTCACCAGCTAAGCTTTTTCAGCACAGCACACTTTGACTCACCCCTCAGAAATGGAGAATTTGAGGACTGCAGTTGGTGGAAAGTCAGATGAGAAAGCTCTGATCCTGGAAAAGCACAGCAGGTCAGGCAGCATGCGAGGAGAGGGAGAGTCAACATTTTGTGCCTAAGTCCTTCATCATGAAAGCATTAATTTCTTCCATGATGCAAAGGATATTGAGAACTGTAGTTGCTCAGAGAGCATCACTGTGTATAATGCCGCCTGGAGAGTATCTGTGAAATGGAAAGCAGTCAATTCATTGTTTGAACAGGACATTGTGAAAGGGACAAGTGGAGATGATTTACAAACTGTTTGAAGTCCAAACGTAAGGGTAGATAAATCCCCTGGGCCAGATGGGATATACCCGAGATTACGCTCGGAAGCGAGTGAAGAGACAGTTGCGTCCATAGCGAAGATATTTGCGTCCTCACGGTCCACTGGAGTGCTGCCATATTTTGGAGGTAACCAATGTTATTCCCTTGTTCATGCAACGGAATTGGGATAGCCAGGCGAATTGCAGTCGGGTAAGTCTTATATCAGTGGTGGGCAAAGGTTTGGAGAGATTTCTGAATGGAAGGATTTATAATTACTTACAAAACTGCAGTTTGATTTGAGATAATCAGCGTGGCGTTGTAAGGAGGAGATCATGATTCACAAACTTTTCCGAATTCTTTGGAGATGTGACAAAACACATTGATGAAGACAGAGCAGTGTATGCGGTGTGCATGGATTTTTGGAAGGCCTTCGATAAGTTTCCCCATGGTAGACTTATTGAGAAAGTAAGAAGGCATGGGATACACGGAAGCCTTGTCTTATGGATAAACAATTGGCTGGCCCATAGAAGAAAGAGTGTGGTGGCAGATGGAACGTATTCAGCCTGGAGCTCGGTGACCAGTGGAAATCCACAGGGATCTATTCTGGGAGCTCTGCTTTCTGTGAGTTTCATAAATGACTTGCACAAGTCAGTGGAAGGGTGTGTTAGTAAATTTGCCGATGATACGAAGGTTGGTGGAGTTGTGGATAGTGTGGAACGCTGTTGGACGTTGCAACGGGACATTGACAGAATACAAAACTGGGCTGATAAGTAGCAGTTGGTGCTAAAACAGGAATAGTGTGAAGTCATTCACTTTGGAAGGTCGAATTTGAATGCAGAAAACAGAATTAAAGGCAGGATTCCTGGCAATGTAAAGGATCGGTGGGATCTTGTGTTACGTGTGCATAAGTCCCTTAATGTTGCCACCCAAGTTGATAATGTTATTATGAAGATATATGGCGTGTTGGCTTTCGTTAGCAGGCTAATTGATTTTAAAAGCCGCGAAGTTCTGCAAGACGTGAACCATAATTTTCAACTGAACAGTAATTGCATCATCTCTGAAAACAGTTCGGTTGATTCCATATTTACAGAACTAAAATCTAAACTGTCAACATTTTATGACAAAAAATGAGGAATGCATATTTTTATATTGCATAAAATATTTTCTATCTGAACATTGTTTTGATCATAATCGCGTATTCATTACCAAATGAAAACCTTGCCCCTCCAACATTTGGAAAGTGCTCGGTCTCTGAATGATTTCGTGTTCAGAGTGAGCAAAAATAGAATGATTAAATAGAAATAACGTCCTTATACATTTAACTATGACCAATCAATTCACTTTCTCACTGAAATATACGAGCTTCAGTTTTTTGCGAACAATGCAGAAATCGCAGTAATTCAACATTCACCATGAATATTAACTCTAAATAATTGATTATATTTTTTAAATTCTCGCGAGCAATAATTTGAAAACTTGCACTTTTAGAATGAATGATATTAAATGTGAAATATAGTTATTGAAAAAAAACGATGAACTTATTTTCGTGTGAGTGAAAATTCAAGCCTTTTCAAACACTTTTATTACAAAGCAATGAAATGTTTGTTTTAGTGACAGGATAATAACAATTAACTTATTCATGTGCTAAGTAATAATTAGAATTCATAATGTTGTGGGAGAGTTGATGTTGGACTGGGGTGGCCGAAGTTAAAAATCTGACATCACCAGGTTAAAGTCCAACAGGTTTAGTTGGAAACACAGGCTTTGAGCGCAGGTAGATCCAATGAAGTAGCAGCTCTCCAATGGCGCTTCCAAATAAGTCTGCTGAACTTTAACATAGTGTTATCTATTTTTGTTTAACTTCATAATGAAGCTGACCTTGCAGCACTTGCATTTTAAACGGTTTTGCCAAATATAATCAGGTAATTTACCAGCATTTACCACAGGAAGTAATTGGATAATGCCCTTACGTCGTGTTAGATCACTGCTGTGAAACCTGTTACTTAACCCAAACACCCAGAAAAGCTCAACTCGCTTTATAATCCGTTAAAGTAGGACAGACAGAAAACTCATAAATTTTACTATTTACAACTCTAAGCACCCTTTCCCTGAAATACTTATTACCTGCCTACAACTCGATAACAACATACTATCCAAATAAATATGTACTAAAATTGCATCAACATAATTTCAAAACCACACAGCGGCCTGTCGTTGTTGGTGTCTGACATCCCATGGCTGCTGATCTCCATGGGTGATATTCGGGTTTTTGGAAGAGAGAACAGAGAAATGTACAGCACAGAACCGTCTGTTCGGCCCACGATGTGGTGTCGAGGATTATTCCTAACATACACGCTCCCCAATTCACTACTGTCAATGTGCATGTCCAGCAATCACTTAATGAGTCTACTTCCAGCATCATCGCTGGCAATGAATTCCACGCATTCACAACTCTGTGTAAAGAACCTGCTTCTGATTTCGCCTCTATCGCTTCCTCCTAATATCTTAAAACTATGACCCCTCGTGTCCCGGGGAAAAGTCTCTGGTTATTGACATTATCCATGCCATTCATTACCTTGTGTACCTCGACCAGATCACCTTTCTTCCTCCTTCTCTCCAAAGAGAAATGTCTGAGTTTAGTCAACTTCTCTTCATAACGCAAGCCTCCAGTAAAGGCCAAATCCTGGTAAACGTTCTCTGCACCCTCCCCAAAGTCTCCAACTGCCGTTTCTCAGCCCAGTTCTACATCCTGTCGATGTCACGCTGGAGCTTGCAATAACTCTTGATACTATCAACGGCAACTCCAACCATTGTGCCATCATCAAATTTACTAAACTACCCCTCGACCTCCTCATCGAAGTCATTTAAACAAACTACAAAGAACAGAGACACACGGACAGAACTCGACGGGCACCAATCACAACTCAACTCCAGGCAGAATACCTTCCATCTACAGCCAGTCCCTTCCTTCTGGTAGCCAAACAATTCTGAATTCTGGTAGCCAAATCTCCCAGTATCCCATTCTTGCTGACTTTATGAATGAGCCTACCATGGGGCAGCTTGTCAAATGTCTTGCTGAAGTACATATTCACCATATCCACTTGTCGACCTTCATGAATCTGTCGTGCGTTACCTCCTCAAAGAACTCAATAAGATTTTTGAGGCACGATCCTTCCGCTCACAAAGCCATGCTCACTGCCTTCAATCACGCTATGCTTTTCCAAACAGTCATAAATCCGATTCCTCAGATTTTTTTCCCAAAGCTTTGTAAATCACAGACGTAAGACTGACTGCTCTGTAATTGCCAGGAACTTCCGTATTCCTCTTCTTGAAAAGCGGAACAACATTCGCCTCCCTCCAATCCTCTGGTACGAATCACGTAGCGAGTGAGGAAGCAAAGGTCTTTGCCAGCGGCTTGGAACATCCTTTCTCACTTCCCGGAGCAACCTAAGATAAATCTGGCCTGGCCCTTGGTACTTATCAACCTTAATGTTTGGCAAACCCTCCAGCAGACCAACTTCATCAATCTTTACCTGTTCAAGCCAGTTTCCCAGCTCCTCAAAGTTCTCATTCACAAGCAGGTCCCTTTCCTTTGTGAAAACAGAAACAAAAAACTCATTTATGGCTTCGCTTATCTGCTCAGACTCTACCGACATGTTCCTTATGCTATCCCTGACAGGACCTAAGTTCTCCCTGATCATTCTCATATTCCTCACGTATGAGTAAAATGCTTTGGAGTTCTCCTTAATCCTTCCTGCCAAGGACTTTTCATGTCCCCTTCTGCCTCTCCTCAGTCCATTTTTGAGCTCATTTATAGTAAGCCTGCAATCCTGTAAAGCTGTGTGAGACCCTCGCTTGCTCCACCTTACCGAAGCAGCCTTCTTCCCTTTGAGCCTCCTCTGTTCTCGTCATCCAAACTCCATAATCTTACTGCTTCTTGCCTCTCTCCGAGGAACAAATTTGTGCATTACTCCTAACGACTGCTCCCTTAACAAGCTGAACGTGTCTGTTGTGACCTTTCAGTGGAACAATTGCTCCCAATGTGCACTTCGTAACTTCTGTCTGACAGGCTCATAATTTCCTTTTCCCCAATTAAATATTTTCTGTTGTAAATTGCTCCTTTCCCTCTCCAAGACTCAGGCAAATGTGAGGCGGTTGCGGTCACTGTCACCAAAGTGTTCTCCCATCGTGACATCTGACAACAGACCTGGCTCATTGCCGAGCACCAAATCCAAAATGGTCTCTCCCCATGGCGTCCTGTCTACATACTGAGTAAGGAGGACCTCCTGAACATACCTGACAGAAATGGTTCCACCTGTATCATCTGCACGAAGGTGGATCCAGTCAATATGGGGAATGTTAAAGCAACCATTAACAACAACCCTGCTACATCTGTATTTTTCAAAAATCTGCCAACCTATCCGTTCTTCAATCTCCCCATGACTATTAGGTATCTGTAGACACCCCCCAAATAGGTGACTGCTGCATAGCTGTTCCGAACTTCCACCCTTACTGACAGTCGACACAACTTTTCGACAACCTTCACTTGTGTAGCTGTGATGCAATCTCTGATTCGGAATGCATCATCCCCGCCTCATTTTCTACCCTTCCTGTTCCCAGCGGGCCCTGCTTCTCTCCGCCCTCTCTCCTCACCAGTCTATTCGAAATGGAATCTCAACTCTCGAGTTAAATCCTGTTTTTAAACTGGGAAGAAACTGACCTACCCGGCAGCCCTCGCTTCACTCCGCCCTCTTTCTTCGCTGCTCCATTCAAACTGGAGGCCCAACTCTTGATGTAAGTCACTTGTTACGTGCGAAAAAAAGATCTACAGCCCGCTCTGTTCTCTTCCTACTCTTCTCGGCGGTCTGTTGAAAATGGAGGCCGGACTCGCGAGTGAAGTCCCTTTTTACTTGGGAAAATGATGTTTCATAAGAAAAAGATACCTTTGGGAGAGCTTGTTTTGAATGGCATTCTCTCTCTAGATGGTAATTGGTCTCTGTCGAATTTGCCAAACTGCCGGCTTCTTTATACCCCGAACATCGAATTGTCCCACTTGTTCGAGGTTGGCAAAAGCAATAAATTCTTCAAATCGGTTATAGTATCCTGGGGCATAATTTAAACTGATTGACTAAATTCGAATGGTAGTCAAAACAGTATTATCCTGGCAGATACCCTGACGTTGACACTTGGTTGCTCTCTGACTAACTCTCAAAATACCGGCTTCTGTGTCCCCCAAAGGTCAGAGCTTCTCATTGGTTTGATGTTATTAAAACAGTAAATTCAAACTCAATTGGGTTTTAGTGTCCTGGGGCAAAATGTAAACTGATTGGTTATATTCGGATGGACATAACACCGAAAACTCAAGTAGTTTTTCATAGATAAATGTTAAATATTTTCAATTATCCAGTCCTCTCCGAGACCACTAGTTAGTCACATGACAGATGTCTGAAAACTCTCAGTGCAAAGCAGCTTTCATACTGGCTTAAAGGTACAGTACAGGACTTCATCTTCATAACAGTAGAATCTGTACATGATAGAGTATAAATCTTTAATGTGCAGGAGGAGGTCATTGGGCCACTGTGTGTGCATCACTTCCCGAAAGTCTCCCAAGCTCTCCCATTTGCCAGCCCAATCCCTCGAGACGTTTAAATTCAAAACTTGGAAATATATATCCTGTTCTCTTTTGAACATTCATCCGCAACTCTCCAAAGCAGTGCATTCAACATTCTAACACCTGTATCAATAAAGAAATGTTTCCTTATCTCACCCTGAGCTCTTTTTCCAGACAGTCTTGAAACTGGAACTCGGAGGTGCTGTAATGTCAACCAAATGAAACTATTCTTGTTTTTTCCTGCAAATGCTTTTCAGAATTTTGAGCACAACAATCAGTTCATATCTTTATTCTGCTCCAGGAAGAATTAATCGAATTTCGTTGTCCCTCCTTTAACTAAATCCTTCATGTCTGACTATTTTTAAGGTTACTGGCATTCTTCTACGATGTGATGTGTCTACCTTTGTGTGTCTATCTATTTGTTTGTATGTGTGTGTGTGTGATAGATAGATAGATGGATAGATAGATAGATGATAGATAGATAGATAGATAGATAGATAGATATACAGAGAGTATATCTATATGTGAGTGAGAGGGCGACAGAGAGAGTACAAGTCACTATAGTCTCTGGATTACTTCCCATGTCAAATGGTAAAGATCTAAGGATTGAGAAAATAGCGTAATTTAAGATAAGATTAAAGAGCTAGTCAGGGGTGAGGATTTCAGGTTTGTGTACCATTGGTATCCTTTCCAGGGCAGGTGGGACCTGTACAAAAAGGACAGTTTGGACTTTAACCGGAGGAGATTCAACATCCTTGTCAGAAGATTTGCTAGTGCAAGTCAAGTGGAGTAATCTAATAAACCAGGGAATCAAAGTAGCAGGTCAGATACGGAGCGGAAGGTAGAGGTAAATAGAAGATCAGGTACAGCCAGTCTAATTACTATGGTGAGGGAAGGATTTCTGTCGGAATAAATGATAG
Source organism: Chiloscyllium plagiosum (assembly GCF_004010195.1). Classification (NCBI taxonomy): domain Eukaryota; kingdom Metazoa; phylum Chordata; class Chondrichthyes; order Orectolobiformes; family Hemiscylliidae; genus Chiloscyllium; species Chiloscyllium plagiosum. The sequence goes on from NC_057716.1 coordinate 115,079,368, forward strand.
ACGTGAGGTGTAGTTTTGCAGGAATTTACAAAGAAGAATGGATAGTGTGGGCGATGTGAGTATGTGAGGTTTGTGAGATTAAGAAGCTAGTGCACAACAAATAATTAAAGGGGAAAGACAAATAAATGAAACAATTTTAAAAATCTTGTACCCAGAAGTACACAATACTTCAAATGCAATTGATGAGCTGACAGCACAAACTGAGAAAACTGGGTATTACCTGGCAGGGATTATTGAAGCATGATAACAGGATGATCAGGACTGGGCAATTAAATGTCCATGGGCACTCAGTTTTCCGGAAGGATAGACATGAAGGTACAGGATGTGGAATTCATGTATTTGTTCAGGGTGATATCAAGATTGTACGCAGAAATAATATTGGCATCAGGGAACAATATGAAAATGAGTAGAGGTACAGATAAAAAGCAAGGAAATAAATAACTTGGGAAGAGTAATTTTCAGCTACTCTGTCCCTCCCCCCTACCCCGCCAAATATAATTCTGATGTAGAAAATAATGAGAGATTGGACCAAGGACACAACCATGGAATGAACATGCATTGGGCCTCAATTAATCAATATTACAAGGGTAGCCTCGAAGAACGATTAATATAGTATGTGAAGGATTATTTCTGAGAGCAACATACCATGGAACAAATCCAAGAACGGGCTACCTTAGATTTGTGTCGAGGGTGTACTGCTGGAAAAGCACAGCCGGTCAGGCAGCATCCCAGGAGCAGAAGAATCGACTACTCCGACAGAAGGTGGACATTGAAAAGATGTCCCCTTATAGGATAGTCTCGAGCATGTCGTCATAATCATAGAGTGAGAGGAGGTCTACTCAAGACTGAGATAAGGAAAAGCTACTTCTCTCAGAGGATTATCAATCAATGTAATTCATTACCGAAATGTGTCCTGGAGGCAGAGTCAATCCACAGAATGAAGAAAGAAATATATATGTTTCTGATGAAAAGCAGGGTAAAGAGTTATCGGGATCAAAGAGAAAAATGCAGTTGAGACCGGGACAAGATTAGCCATGGTCATATGACATGGTGCAGTGGACAATAATTGCCTACTCCCACTCATAATTCCCATGTTCCAATATTGTTCCATCGGCAGTTCTATGTTGTTTTAGTCATTCTTAATTGTTGGGATAGCGGGAACCGATGGATTTGGTTGAGGGAGGTGCAAGATGGCTCGGTGTATGAGGAATAAGACAGACATGTGGAGATATGACCACAATCAGGTCTTTTTTTTGCCAGACCAAGCCTGGGAATGGCCGTTTGTCTCATCCCAATTCCTGATGTTTCATTGCATAGAGAAAACAAAATCAAAATGTTACAGTCAGACAGATTGTCCTTAACTCTCACGTTCAGAAATATTGTGGCCACATTCCAATGGAATTGGCAATGCAAGATATTTACATCGTGTCCAGACTGTGAGGTTGCAGCAATGCTAACATGTTTTGCTGCCAAGGTTATACAGGCAGGAGTGTGGAAAAATGCGATAAACCAGGCAACCACAGGAGGTGAAAATGTCAAAGTTTCGTGTCTTTGAAAGGGACAATGACTGTTTTGGTTGGAAGCGAAGAGAGTTGACCGTTCGTTCGAGATCTAAAGTTTCTTTTCTGCAGTTGCAGGCTTGGAACTGGGTGTTGGGGCTGCAAGAGACAATAAAACTGCAAATGCTCGAATCCAAAATAGACAGACGAGAGAGTGTAAGAAGTCAGGCAGCTTCAGAAGGTGAAGAAATCGACGTTTCTGGGTTACACCCTAACATTGATTTGTCCACCTCCTAAAGCTCCATTTCCTGCTTTGTTCTTCCGGCCTCCTGACTGTCTATGATGGGGCTAAAAAAATGTTAACATTGCTGCAAACTGATAGTTTGGACACTGCGATGAAAATATTATGTTGTAATTTCCACTGGAATGTGGCCATAATATCTTATTTTTGACAAAAACAAACTCTGGCTCTATTATGGAAGAATATAAAAATTGAAAATTTAAGAAAGTGAAGATAAGAAGTGGACATCAGTCCAAAGTCACGAAATTGGTGTGCAAAAATGGCAAACTTGTGAAATTGGGGGTAACACTGTGATGCCCTTTGAAGATGTAAATTGCTTTTCTTTGCGTAAAACAGAGAAAAAAAAAAAGTGTATGTGGGTAAGCAGTTTTTAGGTGCCCAAATTGACACAATGTAGAAAGCCATTCAGTTCTTCGGTCCAAACAGCAGTTTTACCCAGACAACCGTTTCAATTCAGCCAGTTAATTTTAAAAAGTACTTGGAGATGAATGATCCATTTTAGTGTTAACTATCTGAAATCAATAATATTGTGAGAAGTTGTTCTGTCCACGAGGGATTCATAAGAGAGGGGCAGCTGGATAGATCTGGAGAGTTAACTGCCATCTGAAAAAGCAGTGAGAGCACAATGTCTTCGGAGGAAGAAATATTGTGTTTGCACAAGAAGTCTCCCTGCTCTGTCGAAAAGGCATTATCAATCTGTAAATGCACACCGCAGGCTTAGCAAATACTCTTGACACTAAAAAGCAAGCGAGAAGGCATTTCAGATATTGAAAGACGGAGGAAGGAGATACAGAAATTTCAGGAGAATACATTCTGTATTATCTTTGAGAAACGAAGTTTTAATTTATTGCTCTTGTTAACAATGGAGCTATTAGTAGAGTCTGTGTTTTTGAAGCAGAATACCAGTAGAAACTTGTTAATTGCACAATAAGTCCTTAAGTACGGAGTGATTATTCAGTTTGTTAGCAATTTGTTCACTGTCAGAGTTAGAATCAGAGGATCCCTACAGTGTTGGAAAATGCCCTTCGGCCCAATAAGGCCACACCGACTCTCCCAGGAGTAACCCACCTAAATGCATTCCTCTACTCTACTATCCTATACTTACCTCTGACAAATGCACCTCACTAACAATATTGGCAATTGAGTATGGGCAATTCACGCAAACAGCACATGTTTGGATTGTGGGAAGAAATCCATGCATACACGGGAGAACGGGTAAATAACACACAGAAAGTCGCCCGAGGCTGGAATCGAACCCATGTCCCTGTCACTGTGAGGCAGCAGTGATAACCATTGAGCCACCATCCCGCACCTCGATAAATAGATAGTCATGTTTTTTCGATGTAATGAAAATGTTAATACATTCTGAAACAGAATAGATTCACAAGTAGGGAAGATTTTCTACAGGTTTGCAGGGAAATAGTGGGACCACATCGAGAGTGCTGTGAGCATAATGACATAAAAAGCTGTCTCGAAAATATTCATTCAACTGACTCCTGTGAGGAGCATTTATCTCAGGATAAAGTCTTGTCCAGATTAACCCTGGATCTGTTGGAGTTCAGGCAAATGGCACATGATCCCGTTGAAATCCCTAATGCTCTAAGCAGTATTTTCAAGTTGAATGCTGAAACAATATTTCAATTCGTGCAAGAGATTTCCAGAAATGGATGAACTGTGAAACTGGAGAATGTCCCAGTGAAGGAGATGGTGATTGTTTTAACCTATTCAAAGGGTCGTGCGTTTGTGAAACTCTCTTCCCAGAGAATGAGAGAAGGTAACACATTGATTATTCTTTCCACAGACGCAGTTTATTGACTAAGAATGATGCACTAACGTTATAAGGCGTGGCAGGAATGTGTGATGAAGATCACAATCAGATCATCGAAGATATTGTTGCTCGGCGGACTTAGTTCAAGTTGTCGAATCACTTACTCCTGATCTTAGTTTCTACGTTTCTATTGTTGTTAGATACGAATAAATAATGAAAGCATTCTCTTGGCCATAATGACACTTCCTATCTGAATGACGAGCACAACTTCGAAATATGATTTTAAACAGCACTGGGAAATCATCTGTGGAAGTTTCATGGTGTTACAGAAGGTCGGAGACTTAGGACAAAGTGAAAGCCTTATTAAAACTGCTTTAGGAATCAGATCAGGTCGAATGGATTACTTTAATTGTGCCGATTATTTTCCTTTGTTTTGTGCTGTAAATTCAATCAGTTAGACTAGCATTTATTGCCTTTTCTAATTTCCATTCAGAATATGCTGGTCAATCGCAGTGATCCTCGTGGTGCAAGGACATTAACAAATATGTCTCAAAGAGCAGTACAGGCTTCTGCACAAGTCACAGTGAAGGGACAATGATCTCGATTAAAACCAGGATGCTGTGTGATCATGGAGATTGTATTCCTCAACATGTGTTGCTAACAGCGATGGAAATAGTGAGACTACATCTTTCGATTTTAACATTGAAGGTCATAGAGCCAAATAGCATAACAATAGGCCCAACATACCTATTCCAGCCAATAACCAACAAACTGAATTCATCCCACTTACCTCGAGAACTGGAGCCCAGGCATTTTAATTGCTTATTCAGCTGCTTCTTAAATGCTCTGTTACCTTGTATTATACAATACAGAACATAGAACAGTACAGACCCTTCGGCCCTCTGTGTTGCACCGACCTGTGAAACAAATCTGAAGGCCATCTAACCTACACTATTCCAATCCGTTCGTATGGTTATCGAATTACCATACAAATGCTTTTAAATTTGGTGGATTTGCTACTGTTACAGACAGGGCTTTCCATGCCTCTACTCCTGTCTGAGTTATGGAACTGTCTCTGACATCTGTGTTATAGCTATTGCCATTCAATTCCATGTTATAACCCCTCGTGCTCGTTGTCACCATCTGAAGAAAAAGGTTCTCGTTATCCAATCATCAGATTAGATTCTCTACAGTGTGGAAACATGCCCTTCAGCACAACAAATTCACACCGTACCTTCGCAGAGTAAACCACCTCTACTCATTACACTATCCTATATTTACCCGTCACTAATGGGCAAATAACCTGAAATGGCCGAAACCGGAGCACCTCAAGGAAACCCACGCAGACACGGGGAGAACGTTCAAGCTCCACACAGGAATCGAACGCGAGTACCTGGCGTTCTGAGGCAGCAGGGCTAACCACTAAGCCATCGTGCCACTCCTCAATAAATTAAAATGTACATTATACGTCTCAAATAAGTTACCTTTCCAACTTATTTTTCCAAATGAAAATAGTCTCAGTTCCCTCAGCTTTTAATCGTAAGACCTTCCCTCCATATAAGACAACATCCTAGCAAATCTTCTCTGAACCCATTCTGACCCTTCCTCATTCTTCCTATAATGCGACAATCAGAATCTACACAATACCCCAAGTGCGGCCACATGAAAGCTTTGTACAGTTGAAACATGAACCTGTGACCTGAGTTGTCATTTGGTCTTCTCTTTGAATCTGTGTGTGTCTGCCACTGTCAGATGCAACATGAACGGGGTGGTTTTGTTGCCCGTGACACAGAGTGGAGCTTCTTTCCCTCTGTCTGTCACAGCGCTTAAACAAACAGCCTCATCACAAGTCGAACAACCCCTGCTCAGAATCAGGAGTCCAAGCATCAGTATTCCTTAAAACATTGTGAGGACAGTGAGCATATTGTTCAAACAAGATGTGTTCAGCCCTAATGCTCTATTATTTTAACTGATGTTCCAATGTCATTTGAGGTGGGACCAAAGTAACTTCCATCATTATTAAAGTACAATTTGACGATGATCAATAGGAATCGGATGGAAACTCTATGTTGGTAATTTCATAAGAGAGCAATGGTTAACCAATATCTAAAAGTTGTCTTCCAAGCAACATGCCAAGTAACATGCCATTTTGAATGAGGACAAATATATTGTTCTTTCATTAACATTTGCTAAAACTCTTCTAATCAACTTAAATCTGTGTATGTATCTGCACCACTTAAACAGAGGCGGTTCAGGAAGGCAGATCCCCAACATATTCCCCAGAGCTTATTGGGGATGACAAATAAATTCTCTCTTGCTCGTGCCTTCCAAAACTATGTTTGAACTTGCCCTGTAAAATATCAACACACGTATTATGTTTTCACAGTTTGGTCTGAAGTTTCAGGAATGTCAGATCTTGCTGGTTGGGTGTTAACCCAGTGTACACAGGACATTACAATAAGATTACGATCCCGATCGTTTTCAGTTAGTTACTTGCTGAGGACAGATCATGCGATGTCAGTCATACTGAGTTCAACGTTTTTCTCTGTCCAACAGCATCACGGCCCATTGTCTCAATGCTGCACCATCTGCAATTCTCTTTCACCCTCTGGCTCATTCACGTTGCAAACCGTTTTCCTTTCCTTTCAAGCATCAAAGCCTACAATATGCAACACCTTTGGGATGCCCATGGCCCTCTGGAGCCTTTCTCCCTTCTCCTACCATACCCTGAACTCCATCCTCTCCCCCAACCTCACCTCATGTCATCTATTCACCGTCCCTCCTAACCTTCCACTCTCAGATTGAGAACATTCAGGACTCGACGTCCCGCAAATGTCTCATTTTAATCCCTTGCGGCCTCAAATTAATAAATTTAGGGCACGACGTGACGTTGAATTCTCCTTCCACTGTCTTCTCTCCCGTGCCTACTTCTTTGGACAAGAGTACTCTCTGCGTCTAACAGGCCACATCACCCCGCACCAACACGCTCCCTCCAACTGGGGCCTTCCCTCTGCGCTTTTACCTGCACTCGATCTGTTTATTGAGAACATTTTTTGCCTAAATGTTTCTGCTTCCCCTTCTCCCAATCGAACATATCACCCTCTGTACAGACCACACTCTGCGTTTGGATCCGAGCCTGGTTGTGCTTTGAAGCCTGTGCCAATATGGGTGGTACTGTTGTAGTCTGGTGTACTGACCTCTACATTGTAGGGGCTGAGCGCCAGCTCTCAGATACCTCTTCCGATCTTTCCCTGGATCATGACTCCACCATGGCACATCAGGTCACTGCATCAACTGCGATAACTGACTTCATTCAAATTGGTCATTTCCCATCGAACAATCATCCCACAGGCTGATGATTCACTGACAGAACAGTTCACTTCCATCTTCCCCAGCAAACCCACGGACAGAAATGCCCAGCGGACCCATTGCCTTAGCCTGCTCCTGCCAGACAGAGATCATCTTCTCCTAACATGACTATCTTCTGCCTGGTCCAGCCCCAGCCCACGTACATCCGTGATTCCCTTGAGAGTAGACAGCAGCTTCAGCGTTTTTGTTGCTATTTCCCATGCAAGTACAATCCCATCACCCACCCAGTGGTCTCAGGGCACTTCCTGGAACAAAGGCCTGAACCACAACAAGTCACCGCCATATTCCTCCGCCTGCAGAATCCACACCCTGGTCAACTGCTCTTTTGAACTTCTCTCGGTTTCTACAGTTTCGGGAGTGGCGTGAGTGCATGCCTTTGCATGTGGGGACAAGTTATCTACATCTCTGCAGCCGATACTCCACAAATCCCTGTTCTTAAAATCCAGTACCAACCTAATTTTGCAATGTCCACGTGCATACCGAATTATGCCATGATCTCTGTAGCTTTGTGTTTCCAACACATCTTTTCTATCTCCTGGTGAATCTTGCATCCCAGCTCTTGACTACTGTTTGGAGGCCTGTACATAAATGTAACTATGTTTACTTTTCACGTATTTAGTTCCACAATTCTATCTTCACAGATTATATATCATCTGACCCACCTTCATTCCCTATTATTGAGTCTATTTCATTTTTTGCTAATAAGGCAAACCCACCCTGTCTGCCCACCTGCCTATTTTGTCGATGGACTGGATAGCTTCGAAGTTTCAGCTCCCAATACTGATCGCCTTGCAACCACGTCATACCTGCCAACTTCTACCTGCGACATAAGTGCGTTTACCTAATTCCTTTTCTTGAATGCTTTCAGATGTATCACATTAAGTTCTGTATTAACCACCCCCTTTTTTGTTGTCATTCAATTACCAAATGTGCTTGACGTTTGATTATCAAACCCTTTCCAAACACTCTGTCCTTTTTTGTGTCTGTCTGGAGATTTTATTAACCTCTCCTGAGTTCCGCACACTTACCTACCCTTTAATTCATGTTTCCTAAATTCCCCTATGTCTGATATCATTCACACACACACACACACACAGAGAAGCCCCATAGTGAGTTTAAAGCTTTTTTTTTCCAGCCCTAGCATTGCGATTCACTTGGGCTCTGGTTCCAGCCCGGTAAAGACAAAGACCATCCCTGTGTAACAGTACCCTTTTTCCCCAGTATTGGTGCCTATATCCCAAGAGTTCAAACCGATTTTTCCATGATACCTATTGAGCCACTCATTTATCTGCTTTTTCTTGTTGACACTGTGCAAACGAGCTCGTGGCTCAGGTTATTAAATGTTTGGTTCTGGTTTTAACTTAACTCCTAGAAGTTAATATTCTTCAGCAGAAACTCTGCCATCGTTTTAATCTATGTCGTTGGTGTCTACGTGGACCCGACCACTCCAAGTCCCTCTGAGATATCCCAAACCCAAGCACCAGACAGGCAACATAACCTTCAACATTCTCGATCATGGTAACAGGAAAAAGTGTACGGATGTAAGTTTGCTCGCTGAGCTGAAAGGTTCAGCGAGAGACGTGGAAGAAAGGATTGCGAGGATGATTCAGGAGAAGAGTCAAAGTAATAGGATGGTTGTTATGGGGGACTTTAGCTTTCCAGATATTGACTGGGAAGGCTATAGCTCGAGTTCGTTAGATGGGTCTGTGTTTGTCCAATGTGTGCAGGAGGGTTTCCTGACACAATATGTATCCAGGCCAACAAGAGGTGAGGCCATACTGGATTTGGTTATGGGTAACGAACCAGGACAGGTGTTACAATTGGAGGTAGGTGAGCACTTTGGGGACAGTGACCACAATTCGGTAACTTTTACTCTAGTGATGGAGAGGGATAAGTGTGCACTGCAGGGCGAGAGTTATAGCTGGGGGCAGGGAAATTATGATGCCGTGAGGCACGACTTGGGATGTGTGGCTTGGAAACGTAGGCTTCAAGGGAAGGGAGCAATTGATATGTGGAGCTTTTTCAAGGAGCAACTATCGAGTGTCCTTGATAAGTATGTACCCGTCAGGCATGGAGGAATGGGTCGTGTGAGGGAACCGTGGTTTAATAAGTAATTGGAATCGCTTGGTAAAGTGAAGAGGGCGGCCTATGTAAAGATGAGTCTTTAAGGTTCAATTGGGGCGGTTGATAGTTATAAGGTAGCCAGGAAGGATCTGAAGAGAGAGCTAAAAGCAGCAAGGAGGGGACATGAAAAGTGCTTAGTTGGTAGGATTAGGGACAACTCTAAGGCTTTCTATAGGTATGTAAGGAATAAAAAAGTAACCATGGTATGAATAAGTCCAGTCAAGGATAGCAGTGGGAAGTTGGTGTGGAGGCTAAAGAGATTGGGGAGACACTGAATGAATACTTTTCGTCAGTATTCACTCAGGAACAGGACATTGTTGCCGATGTGAATACTGAGTCACAATTAATTAGAATGGATGGCTTTGAGTTTTATCGGGAAGAGGTGTTGGAAATTCTAGAAAGGGTGAAAGTAGAAAAGTTCCCTGGGCCTGACGGCATTTATCCTAGGATTCTCTGGGAAGCAAGGGAAGAGATTGCAGAGCCATTGGCCTTGAATTTTATGTCCTCGTTGTCTACAGGAATAGTTCCAGAAGACTGGAGGACAGCAAATGTGGTTCTCTTGTTCAAGAAGGGGAGTAGGGATAACCCTAGTAACTATAGGCCGGTGAGTCTCACTTCTGTTGTGGGCAAAGTCTCAGAGAGAATTGTAAGGGATACGATTTATGAATATCTGGATAGGAATAATGTGATCAAGGATAGTCAGCATGATTTTGTGAAGGGCATGTCGTGCCTCACAAACCTTATTGAATTCTTTGAGAAGGTGACTAAGGAGGTGGACAAGGGTAAAGCGATAGATGTGATGTATTTGGATTTTAGTAAGGCATTTGATCATGATCCCCGTGGTAGGCTACTGCAAAAAATACGGAGGTATGGCATAGAGGGTGAGTTGGAAGTTTGGATTAGGAATTGGCTGGCTGGAAGAGGACAGAGGGTAGTAGTTGATAGTAAAGGTTCGTCTTGGAGTGCAGTTACTAGCGGTGTTCCGCAAGGATCTGTTTTGGGACCACTGCTGTTTGTCATTTTTATAAATGAGCTGGAGGAGGGGCTAGAAGTTTGGGTGAGCAAGTTTGCGGATGATATGAAAGTAGGTGGAGTTGTTGACAGTGAGGAACGATGTGTCAGGTTACAGCGGGATATAGATAAGCTGCAGAGCTGGGCAGAAAGGTGGCAAATAGAGTTCAATGTAGGTAAGTGTGAGGTGATTCACTTTGATAAATGTAACAAGAAGATGGGGTACTGGCTAATGTTCTGATGCTTGGTAGTGTGGATGAGCAGAGGGATCTTGGTGTCCATGTACACGGATCTCTGAATGTTGCCATCCAGGTAAATAGTGCGGTGAAGAAGGCATATGGCGTCCTGGCTTTTATTGGTAGAGGAATTGAGTTCCGGAGTCCTGAGGTCATGTTGCAGTTGTCTAAGACTCTGGTGCGGCCGCATCTGGAATATTGTGTGCAGTTTTGGTCGCCATACTATAGGAAGGATGTGGAGGCACTGGAAAGGGTGCAGAGGAGTTTTACCAGAATGTTACCTGGTCTGGTTGGAAGATCGTATGAGGAAAGGCTGAGGCACTTGGGGCTGTTTTCATTGGAGAAAAGAAGGTTTAGGGGTGACTTGATAGAGGTGTACAAGATGATTAGGGGTTTAGATAGGGTTGACCATGAGAACCTTTTTCCACATATGGAGTCAGCTATTACGAGGGGGCATAGCTTTAAATTAAGGTGTGGTGGGTATAGGACAGATGTTAGGGGTAGATTCTTTACTCAGCGAATCGTGAGTTCATGGAATGCCCTGCCAGTAGCAGTGGTGGACTCTCCCTCTTTATGGGCATTTAAACGGGCATTGTATAGGCATATGGAGGATAGCGCGTTTGTGTAGGTTAGGTGGGCTTGGATCGGTGCAACATCGAGGGCCAAAGGGCTGTACTGCGCTGTATGTTTCTATGTTCATTTTCAGACCTTTCATCACCATACCAGGTAACATCATCAGTCAGCCACCGGATGAAGCTTCGTCTGGAGGCTCACTGAAAATATTCGCTAGTATGGTGATGTAACGTCTGAAAATTAGGCTTCCAGTTCAGCGAGCAAACTTGCATGCAGAACCTCAATCTGAGCTACAAATCTTCTCAAAACGCACAAAGAGAAAGGTGTCACTGCCTCTAACTATGCTATCCCCGATTACAACAAAATTTCTCTTCTCTTCCCCTCCTTGACTGGCTCACTGCATCCACAGTGCAGCAGTCAGGAAGCTCATTCTCCTGCTCGTCCCCATTCCTGTCCAAACAGCGAGAAACCTCATAAACAAGATTAGGGGTTTTGGCTCCCGCAACGCTATCCCTGGTTCCCTCTCCCTTCCTGATTCACAGCCACTCCTTCCTTTTCGCTAAATTTGATTTGGTTCATCTCAGGAGTTTGACTGTCTCCTTTCACCAACATCAAGATCACTCTCCTTCCTGCTGTGTCGCAATTTCTGGTGTTCAGACTCCAGCCCAACGACTCTGAGCCAGATTTCATCCAGCAACCAACACTATCCACAGATATGTTAACTGGGAACTACAATGGGGTCCACCAGCTCCCATATCATAAAGAAGCAACACATCACCTGACCCTCCATTCTTATTTATTTAATTAGGTTTGTATTTAATTGTTTTTACATTTTCAACTTTTTTTGTATCACCACCTATGCAAGTTGTAACGAACAAATTAACAATGTTCAGTTACCACAGAATTTAACACACCTTCTATTAGCCACTCAAATCTCAGCCCTACATTGTCAAACCTGCTCATTATTTTCTGAAACATTCTGACAGACTTGTCACGCAGGACCTCTACGTGACTAAGCCATGCAGATTCAGCCCTATTTTATCATGCATCTTCAAGGTATCTGAAATCTCAACGTTAATAATGGACTCAATACTCTCGTAATGACCGATGATAGGCGAACTGACCTATAATTATTTGTTTCTTTTCCTTACTTACCTCCTCAGAGATTTTGCATTACCCATTTTCCAGTTCTTAGAGATTCTCCCAGGTGAGGTATTCCTGAAAATTCACGAAAACTTCTACAATCTCCTCCGATATATCCTTCAGAACTTTATGTTGTCATCCTTCCAGTGTTTATGATTTTCCCGACTTTGAACATTCCAGCTTCCCCAGCACCTTCTTCTCAGTGCAGATCACCACACTCATCTGTAGCATTGATTCTCTTGAGATTCTGAAATAAAGCTAGTGTCTTCCATTCTGAAGACTGATGCAAAGTACCTATTCAGTTCATCCACGCATTGTTCGTTCTCCGTTTCTCCATAGACAGCCTCATGTTCTAGTCATCCAATATACACTTTTGCCCCCTTTCTTTTATATAAGTTAACCAAACTCCTGCAATATCCTTTTCTATAGTGAACTACCTTACATATTTCATATTCTCCATCTTATTGCTTTTTTAATTGCCATCTGCTGCTTTGTAAAACGTTCCCAATCTTACGCAGACCGAATGAAAGTGTTCCACTGAATTGACTGTCGAAAACAAGCATGAAACTAGATGAATCCTGTTAAACGTCATGGGCTGGCATGGTGACACAGCACTGCTGCCTCATAGCGCCAAGGACCTGCTTGGATTTCCATTCCCAGGTGCCTACCTGTGTGTAGTTCGTGCTTTCTTCCCGTACCTCCATTAGAAGCATGAACTCTTTTACTCTCTCCACAGTATATCTTTGTATGTGTTTCAGGTTTCGGCCATTTGCTGTAGTATTGCTTTTGGTCGATGGAGAAATGCGGCAAATGCCATTCGTTTATCAAAGCGGTCCTGATGCTCAGGCTGGCTTGGGCGTTTGGGAATCTTGCCCAGCCACTTAGGTGAGTGCAGTGTCCATCGTCTCCCACTTCATCTCTCTCAGTCCCTCAGTCAATTTGTCACTGCATGCAGCCTTGCCTTGTGCCACTCTTAGGCCTCCCCATAACCCATCGCCTATCACTGGATGCTCCTTACTTCGGGCTGTGCACGCAAAGTCACTGGCCACTTTCTGACCCGCTAGTGATCCTGGATAAAGATCCTGCCAGTGAAATTAATAGAATAGCTAAAATCTCATTGAACAGCAAAGCAGAGGAAACGTGCTGAATGGCATCCCTGCTCTGATATTTTCTGGTCTTATGGATTAACTTCTGTTTTTTTTGCCTCGTCCATCTGCAAATCGATATTCAATAGATATATCTTGTCAAACAGTTTTCGTGGAGTTGACATAATCAGATCTTGTCGTCATTAAATGATTCAATGGAATCTTCTTTCATGGTTTTGAGGTCACATTTAATTTATATTATCAAATCTAACCATTGAAAAAAGGGGTCTTGTCAGATTTATGCTAAAAAGATATATTGATTTTGGAGAGACTCGAATATGCCACATTGCAATGAGGTTAAAAACAGGAGAGTAGTGCAGTCATATACATGGCCAAAGAGCTCGTAGACGAGGTAGTGCTTCCGATATGTGGATCAATGGGTCGGTAGCCCCGCCACAAGTAGGACGAGATGCACCAGTACTGGCGCCAATCTCCTGGCAGGTAGTTTTGATATTGTAACTCAGGAAGGTTTAAATTAATATGGTGGAGGAATGGGAACCAGACAAAAAAGGTCCACAGGGGCAGTGACTGTGGAAGAGTTGGAGACTAACACCAGTACAGATAAGACCAACAATAAACAGGCAGAGGTTACTGATCGAAATGGTACTGACAGTCTGACGTGTACTTTTGTAAATGTAAGCTTCACAAGAATTGTCCCAGGAATGAAAAGCTATGCATATGAGGACTTTCAGGGTTTTGGGATTGATGGATATTAGAAGAATGTGGGCGGATCTAATTAAAACATGCAGAATCCTGAATGACCTGGACAGAGTCGATGTGGGGATGATGTTTACATTCAGACGAGGGTGAGAGGACACATCCTTAGAGAAAAGGGACTCCTTTCCGAAGGGAGATAATGAAAAATTCTTCAGCTAGAGAGTGTCTAATCTGTGGAATTCGTTGCCACAGAAGGCTGTAGAGGCCATGTCATTGTGTGCGTTTATGACTGAGATAGATAAGGTTCTTGATTGTAAAGTGGATCAAGGATTATGGGGACAAAGCGGGAGAATGGGGTTCAGAAGCTTAGAACATAGAACATAGAACATTACAGCGAAGAAAAGGCCCTTAGGCCCTCGATGTTGCTCCGACCTGTGAACTATTCTCATCTCGTCTCCCTACATTGTCTCAAAATCATCAATGTGCTCATCTCAGGATTGTTTAAATCTTCGTAATGTGGCTGAGTTGACTACATTAGCATGTCGGACATTCCACGCCCTTACCTCTCTCTGTACAAAGAACCTGTCTCTGACATCTGTCTTAAATCTATCACCTCTCAATTTGTAATTATGCCCTCTCGTACAAACTGACGACATTATACGAGGAAAACATTTTTCAATATCTACCCTATCTAAGCCTCTGATCATCTTGTATGTCTCTATTTCCCCCTTAGCCTTCTTCTTTCCAATGAGAACAGACCCAAGTCTCTCAACCTTTCCTCATAAGACCTTCCATCCAGACCATGTAACATCCTAATAAATATCCTCTACACCTTTTCCAATGCTTCCACATCCTTCCTGCAATGTGGCAAGCAGAACTGTACACATTATTCCAAGTGTGGTTGCACCAGCGTTTTGGATAGTTGCCGCAAGATGTAGCTGTTCCTCAACTCAATCATTGTATAGATGAAACCTAACACACCGTATGCCTTCTTAACAGCACTATCCATCTGGGTGGCAGAGATCTATGTACATGGACTCCATGATGGCTCTGCACATCCACACGACCAAGAATATTTCCATTGACCCAGTACTCTGCCTTCCTGTTATTCTCCCCAAAGTGCATCACCTCACAGTTAACTGCATTGAATTCCGTTTGCCACTTCTCAGCCCAATTGTGCAGTTTATTCAAGTCGCCCTGCAATCTGTATCATTCTTCCAAACTGTCCACTACTCCACCGACTTTAGTATCGTCTGAAAATTTATTAATTTATCCACCAGTGACTGCGCCTAAGTCATTTATAAAAATGACAATCAGCAGTGATCCCAAAACAGGTCCTTGTGGCACACCACTAGTAACTGGACTCCGGACATAATATTTTCCATCAACCACCACTCGCTGTGGTCCTTAGTGGCTTTTTAGGCTTGGATATCATTAGCATCGCGGATCCAAAATGCATTTTGAAGTATTCAATGTGATTACTACCCTATCCTTGCAGCACTTGGTGCTCCTTGTGAAGCATTCTGCTTGTCTATTAAATATGGTTGAACTGAATTTCTGGACATGATATGTCAATTTTGGAAAGTGCAATCAATGTCTTCAGTGACATTCAAAAATTTCTTCCCTAATAATTTATAACTATCAAGTTACTATTTACAAATTACTCACTGATAAGCGAGGAGGAACCAGACTGTTCTCAAACTCAAAACTCCTTTTTGGTCTGCACATACTTACATCTCCGTAACCTCCCTGCTCACCTATCCTGCCCACTACCACCATTATGATATCCCAATCTCGTCCTCAGCCTCAGTGCAGCTCCTGAATAAATCATAATTTGTGCCTTTGTTAAATCGGGATGCAACTATTTCAAGTCGCTTCTAACCATGTGTTCATTACGAAACAATTGCAATTGAGATGTTGAACTTGTCCACTGCACAGAGTCTGAAAGATGAGAAGACTGTTTATGGTGCTCAAGTCATTGACTCATTATCTAGAGCCACAGAATAACAATCGGTTGATAGCTCATGAAAGAAATCGCTGGAATTTAAAAGAAACCATTATTATTTGTTATAGGAAACCCTATTGCTTTCCTCTTGTTCTTCAAAGAAGTCAATGGGTCATCCTTCCCTGGTCAGGTCTCCATGTGACTGCAAACCCAGCGCAATGTGTTTTATTCTTTACTGTCCTGAGGAACAGTTCAAACATCCACTCACTTCAAGATAGGCATAACATACTGGCCTGACCAGGGCTGCACACGTTCGTGAAGGAAGAACAAAAGGAAAGATAGCTCCTTTCTTCTGTATTCTGACAGCGCATCTCCATTCAGGTAGGTGACCATTCCCTCTTATAGGCGTATTCTACCTCATTGAAATTCTTCCCGAGAGTGATGTTCGTCTCCATAGGCAGCTCTGGTTATTGATGCTGACATACAGATGTCAGGAACTTGCAAATTCCACGTCAGTAGTAGTGCATTGAGAAGGATGGGTGTTTTAAGCCATAAGAAAGAAATGGAGACAGCTGGGGAGGGGAGGGGGCGGCAAGAATTGTTATAATCAAACTTGACAGTGTTGTTGGTTAAGTATTTGGGGTATTGTGTACAGATTTTGTCACCTTTACAAGGAATGACCTCCTTTCCACAGAGAGAGTTCAAAGGAGTATCAACAGACTAATCCCTGAGATGATCATACCATGAGGACGGAGTGAAGATTAATCTGTAGCGCTATGGGAGAATTAGATTTTATTGCATTGACCCTTGAGGGGGGATTAAGATTTGTTATATACAGACATCGAGAAGGTGATAAATTCCATTGTTTTTTTTTTACATCGGTTTACATGATTCTCGATAGTTTAAGTGGCATCCACCCCAACTCCCCATGTCGATTGAGAGAGAGAGAGGGGGGGGCAGTCTTTGATTAAACTCTACCCACATTAATACAGTTCAGTTGGTGTATGATCCTGCACATGTTATTTGCAATCCAACAGCAGCCACATTACCTTCATTTTAAAACAGTTAACTATTCCCCCAGTTTCTTACCTCCATGCAGAACATGGGTCTGTCTTCTCGGAGATGGCACATGTGTCCTTGAGACTTGACACAAAACATTTGGCTTAACTCCTCACTGCCAGCAAACCATGTTAAATTATCATGTGTTGAATAAACAATCGAGCCACGATTAGCATCATGGATTCAGCTATCAGTCTCTGCTCCATTGGTTTGAACTGTTGGAGCATCAATGATATCCTTTTGTTCCTGTATCAGATCTTGAGTGGCTGAATACGCTCTTCTTGGTCCCCTTGGAACCGGCTGAGATGCCTGTTTGAGCTCCGCTTGTTCCTGATTCACAGTTCGATGCATTGACCACGTTCCCTATCTTCCTGAGTAACAGTCAAGGGGTTTGAAAGGGCAGTGACTGTTTCTGTTCAGTATTTTCGATGGGTTAAATACTTTTTCACATATCCGTGTGCAACCAACTTGAAATGCTGTATGAGCTCCAATTTTAACTGTGGAAATGTGCAGAATCTGGCAGTGTTGTTACATGAATGATAGCAATATTTTAACAGCATAGCCCGAATGTGTCCAGGTTTTGGTGCACATGGACAGATTGCTTCAGGAACTGAGGGGGTCAGATTGTTCTGAACATTGTGTGATCTTCAGTGACCATTTCCACTTCTAATGTTATGATGGGGCAAAAACATTGATGAAGCAGCCAAAGATGTTTCTGCTGAGGTAGCTACGCTAACGATCGCCCAAAAAGTTGTTCTGGGACTGAAAAGGTTGATGTCCACCAACCACGAACATCATTCTTTGGGCGCTGGATGACCATAAACAATGGAGATATTGCGCCTGATTCCGATTAAATTTAATTTTGTCAGCGTTCCTTCATACCATCCTGAATCAATTTTTGCCTTGATATCACAGTTTGTCACTCTTCCCTGAGACCCTGCATTCACCTCCTTTGAATGTATCAATAGGTTATGAAGAATGTTTGGTAGCATTTTCTTCCCACAGAGGGTAGTAATTGTCAGGAATTATCTGGTCGAGAGAGCTCGGAGAGTTCTACCACGAAAAGTATTTGAAGAGGAGATCTATGGATTTGTTTTGCCCTGTTATGGAGTTGCAGGGTGTGAAGAATTGAGAATTAAAGCGAAGTTGATCTCAATCGTAGATCATCCATGATCTTATACGACTGCACGGCATGCTTTACCGTCCAAACTACCTTATTCAGTTCCTTATGTTCTCATATTGCGTAATTAGAAAGTTAATGGTTGCAATATTCGTGGAAGTTCTGTTACTGAATGCTACAGTCCGAGAGAGCAAAACATTTTGTGAATCACCTCTGGGTGATGTATAGGGGCTGTGTTCACAGTGAATCTGTGTCTATAACATGATCAACGAATGAAGCACAGAGAGGAGAGAGGAGACACACTCTGCAAAGAGACGAGAGGCATCTTTTCAACCGAGCCTGCATTTGAAACCACATTTTCCAAACCACAAAAGGCCGTGCATTGCAGTCTTGCGGGACGGAATGATATCCCGTGTTCCTGCATACCAGGTATTTTCAGGAAGTGGCCTTCATCTGCTCCTGTGAAGACGCTTTGAGAGGCTTAACAAACCAGAGTAACAATTGATGAGGAACAGAAATGGGTCATTAGCTACTTTCTCACTGTTCTACCAGGCACAATGATCGTGACTGATCTGGTTGTGGTCTCAGCAGGACGTTTCTGTAGGCATAAGCTTTCCTTCATTCAATTGCCTGCCAACGATTTAACAGACACAATATTGAATAAATGCAAACACCCAGGCACCACAAAGTTCTGGCGAATTCCCACCTGAACAGCCGTTTCAGAATTTTTCATTCGTGTTCCCACCAGTGTAGCCGTTCCCTGATGCCTTTTACAACCCATACCTCCATTGGTTACAACAAATTTCAAAGTTTCGTGAGAAGGCCAATGATATAAGTGCCAAGTTTGGTCATTTTCGCGGAGAATGTGAGATACACAAAAACACGTGCAAACGTGCACACACGTACACACACATAATAAGAGAAAATAGAAAGAAAAACAACAGCTTTCGAGAGTTTATATTTGTTGCACTCATAACAAGTGAAAAAAGGAGAGTGTCACAAGTGTTATTCTGTAATGTGAAGTTATTCTGCTCAGACAAATTGCTGGCAATGTATATTTTTTAACCCAGAACAGTTGGAATTGGCCGAATTCCCTTTGCTTCATATAGAGTAAAGTTGCCAATTAATCTTTCATGTGGAATCTTCACGAGTAGTGAAGATAATTCATGGTTTTCCTGTTGTCAGGCGGAAGAAAGTAGAATAGAAAGAGAGCAATAGGCGGCCCCTTCTTAGGGTGGTAACATTTTTATCTTTCTGTGTATTGAAACATGAAATAATGTCAACTGGACAACAAAATGGGCCATGTGCGCTCTTTGTGAACATCCTCTGGAATGGATGATAATGGACAGTACGTCGATGCATCATTGCTGTTGTACTACACCATATCATTCATTGGCAAAAAAGAATCCTGCTTTATAATTTGATGACATGTTTTCACGCATCTGTGTAATGCTTAAAAATCTTTTGATATCTTCCTAATATCTGAGTTAAATTCAATGCATCTTATTCTTAAACTTTATTCCATAATTTTAGTCTCGCTGACAGGAGAAAATATGTATCCAGCTTATTATTCTCAAAATCGTGCATGCTTCAAAAATATTTCTTATCTGAGACCGAAACTGATAATGCTTCATTAGAAAAGGTCTTCTTTCCAGGAACGTGTAAACATAATCTTCTGAAACAATTATATCTTTTCATTAGTTTATGGGATCACAATTGCACATAATGTGTCAGATTGTCACTGAGCAATGATTTGGTACAGATACAGAGTCGAAAACACTGATGCCAGAAGTGCACAGCAGGTTAGACAGCATACAAAGAGCAGTAGAGTCGACGTTTCGTGCACGTTCCTGATGAAGACCTTATGCCAGAAAAGTCGACTCTCCTGCTCGTCGGATGCTACCTGACTGCTGGGCTCTTGCAGTGGCACACCTTTCGATTCCGATCTCAAGCATATACAGTCTCCCGATACAGATGCATTAAAATATTCACCTAATTAATCCTGATATCCATTGCCGCAAACAACTTCATTCTCTTTATCTTCCAAATCACTTGTTGTATCTTCAGACTAACTACATATGATTCATGAACCACGAATATACATTGCATCTGTATCACAGAATTATGCAATCTGCCTCCATTTAAATTGTTTACAAATGTGTTATTCATCCTGCCAAAATAGATAACTCATGCTCTTTCTGTCGATCGTTTGCTCACGAACTGCATTTGCCTGAAATCACAATGCAGACTCGCTCACTTTATTTGACAAAATATTGAGTGACCATTTTGGAGCATTCGTCCTGCACTTTGACACAGATTATTGATCATTAATGACACCACAGTGATCGGAGGCACTACACAAGTTACAGCTTTGTAACCTGTAAATAAAGATTTATCTCTGCTCTCTATTTCCTGTTAGTGACAGCTTCCTGTGTAGCAGCTTGGGCCGGGTTTAATGGCCTCCTCCTTTCTTGTGTAATGTACTCAAAGAACCAAATCTTTTCATTCGATATTTCTATGTAACTCCTTCAAGTGGCGGAATTTTTCCTCCCGTCTCATGGTAACAATCCTGACTGGTTGAATGGGGTGGACTATGACCTCTGTAACAGTCTCCAGGGCGGATTGAGGGTTCAAACGCATGGAGGAGTAGCAGCAGTTCGCCCTTCCGTTGCACCATTCAGAATGTTCATGGCAGATCCGAGTGTGTCTGACCATCTGTCTCCCGTCTGATCCCAATAACCTTTGACTCTCCTGCCCAGCAAATTTCTGTCGACCTCAGCCTTGAGTATTTTCACTTACCGAGTCCACACTGCTCCCTGAGGATGAGGGCATCACAGACAGCAAAACACCAAAGTGAAAGGGACATCCTTCATTCATCAAATCGTCACATCGTTTCAGATATAAGGACACAATAATTAAGAATAAACATAAACCATTCAGCCCTCCAAACCTAGCCCATGTTCCCACTGACTCTTTCCAATCAAATAAGTGTCCAGTTAGCCGCGCTCCTATCCCGGGAAGAGAATACCAGATATTTTGACAACACATGGGATTAAAATTAGGAGATGAATTCGACGATTCGGCCCATCGAGTATGAAATGCCATTTCAAAATAGCTCAGAGTTTTCTCAACATAATTCTCCTGACTTCTCTCTGTAATGCTTGATAGCCTTATTTTTTAAAAAAAAAAATCTACTCCCGTCTTACAGACACGAGTGGCTGTGTCTCTGTGTGTTTGTGCGTGTGTGCGTTTGTTCATGTGTTTGTGCGTCTGTGTATTTGTGCGTCTCCTTTTGTCCATCTGGTGTATAAGCCTGTGGGTTTCGTGGTGTCGGGATGGAGTGGGGGATACGTACTCAGTGGCTCAGAATACAGTGACATTTATCATGATCAAGCGGGGAATGTTATTGTTGCTGTCCTGTATTGCTGGACATTTATTCAGATCATCGAGGTGCCCCTCCCTGAATGTTTTGGCCAAGCCTGTCATTAACACTAAACAGACCATGGCCATCAGATTCTACAAAGCCAGTTTAGATGGAGCTCACATATAGAAAAGAGAAGCAAACATTGGTAAGTTACATGTCTAAATCAAAAATGTCGCTCAAAGTTTGTGCATATTATGCTCTGGAGACGAGATGCGCAAAAACGAGGGTACTGCAATAATAATGGATGATCTCAAGTTGCAAGTAAACTGCGTTAACTAAGTGACTACTAATGCTGTGAAAACTAATTTCAATCAGTGTTAATTGAGGCAGGTTGACCGGTGTGTTGTAATCAAACCAGAGAGCAGGTTATTTGCCATTTCGTGTTATGTGATCAGAAGAGCTGCTTAATAACATTGTCATGAAACAGTTTTTGAGAAATAGTGACAAAAGTCTCTTGCATTTTACACAGTATCTGCATACAATATAGAATTCATGAACAGTACGGTCAAACATCATGGAAGCCCAGAGGATCGAGGGTCAAGTATTTTGCAGAGACTAGGGAAAGTACAATACACAATATTGTGGTAGACAAGCAATAGTTGTTACCTCTAGAAATATTTCAACGTCTGACGGCTTCATATATTTCTCTCAGGTGCAAACATCAAAGAAAAGGTAGGTTTTGATGGTTAACATCAAAACTTAAAGATTAGATTAAATCAAAGGAATTAGCTTCAAAACAATTCCAGTCCTGAATGAAACCTGCGAATTCTGAGAAACTTACAACACTGAAACAGAGGGCCTTAGAATTGAAAATAACATGACGAAGAGGACACATAAGAATAGGAAACACAAAGACTGACAAATTTACCAACTATTTAAAAAAAAAACGTAAAGGCAAGATCAATTGAGAAAGAAAAGCTGTGGAGGCAGGAAAAACTATTGTGGATAATGGAGAAATGGCGGAGAAACTAACAAGTCACCTTGAGTCTGTCTTCATTGAGGAAGATCGAGAAAATCTCCCAGAAATACCAAATGATCATCTGAGACTTTTTGCAGTAAAGACATATAAGTAACAGGGTAATACTTGAAAATTTAGCTAGATTACGCACTGCAAAATCTGAGTGACAAGGTGTACCTC
This sequence comes from Chiloscyllium plagiosum, assembly GCF_004010195.1. Classification (NCBI taxonomy): domain Eukaryota; kingdom Metazoa; phylum Chordata; class Chondrichthyes; order Orectolobiformes; family Hemiscylliidae; genus Chiloscyllium; species Chiloscyllium plagiosum. Next base: position 115,101,880 of record NC_057716.1, read on the forward strand.
ATTTCAAAATGTCAGGAAAACATAACAATAGATGTGTTAATTGTACTGTTGCTGACTGTGTTTTATATTTCCTGAACGTTCTGCAGAGGCCGGAAGTAATTATGGATAACTGGAATTTAGTGTTATGAAGTTAAAGGCATGTTCTGAATATGTGCGGGAGAGTGAAAGCTGAGAGTTTGCAAACAACTGTCATGTGACCGACTAGCAGTCTCAGATTGTACTGGAAAATCGAAATTATGTTACATTTGACTGTTAAACATTACCTGAGCTTTTTTGCTATGTTTGCACAACAGCTGGAATTTAACCAATCAGTTTAAAATATGCTCCAGCATACTAAAACCCAAACGAATTTGAGTTTTGTTTTTTCACAACCTTGAACCATTGAGGCGATCCAATATTTGGGATATAAAGAAGTTAGCAATTTGAGAGTCAGAGCAAGAGACGAACTGCCATCTTCATAGTGTCTATCAGAAAATAATACCTTCTAACAAAGGTAACTTTCTGATTTGAAACATCTTTGCAGAAAAAGATTGGAAGGTGACCCAGGGAGATCTCAGCCAGAGGAATACAGGCACAGGAGACGACAACTTCTGCCTGGTTTTGAAATTCAAATGCACATCATTTTCATAGGGGAGTTTATTGGTGCAATATTGTTATAGAGTGGAGGGTAGATGACAAACCTTTAAGAGAAAGCAGGCTTACATTTGTAAACAGCTTTTCTGGCTATCTTATAACCCTCAAGCGCCATAACTGAGCCTTCACATCTCATCCTAATATCAGCCTTCTTCTTCTTGACAAGAGATTCCACTTCCTTTGTAAACCACGGCTCCCATGCTCTACAGCTTTCTTTCTGCCTGACAGGAACATACTTATCTCGGACACACAGTAGTTTTTCCTCGAATATGTACCACATTTCTAATGTGCCTATCCTCTGCAGTTTCCTTCCCCATCCTATGCTTCCTAAATCTTGCCTAATCACATCGTAATTGCATTTCCCCCAGCTGTAAGTCTGGCCCAGTGGTATGCAGCTATCCCTTTCTATCACTAAAGTTAATATAACAGAATTTGTGATCGCTTTCACCAAAGTGCTCAACTATATCAAATTCTAACACCTGGCTGGGCTCATTACCCAGAACCAAATCTAATGTGGCTTCGCCCTTGTTGGCCTGTCTACATACCATGTCAGGAAGCCCTCCTGCACACGCTGGATAAAAACAGGCTCATCTATAGTACTCGTACTATAGTGTTCCCAGTCAATATTTGGAAAGTTGTAGTCCCCCATGACAACTACCCTGTCTCTCTCACTTCTATCGAGAATCATCTTTACTATCCTTTCCTCTACGTCTCACGAACGATTCAGAAGCCTACAGAAAACTCCCAGCAGGGTGAGCTCGCCTTTCCTGTTTCTCACCTCAGCCCGTACTATGTCAGCTGACGAGTCCCCAAACATCCTTTCTGCAACTGTAATACTGTTCTTGACCAACAATGCTACACCTCCCACCCTTTCACCATCTTCTCTGTTCTTACCGAAATATCTAAATCCTGGAACCTGCAGCAACCATTCCTGTCCCTGCTCTAACCATGTCTCAAAAATGGCCATAGCATCGACGTCCCAGGTACCAACACATGCTGCAAGTTCACACACCTTATTCCAGACGCTCCTGGTGTTGAAGTAGACACATTTCAAACCAACTTTTTGCTTGCTGGTGCTATCTTGCGTCCCTGAAATTTGATTTTGGACCTCCATACTCACAACCTTTTCTTTTCTCAAAATACAATTTTCGTTCCCATCTGGCTGCTGGACGAGTTTAAACCCACACAAATAGCCTTAGCGAATTTCCCCCCAGGATATTGGTACCCCTCTGGTTCAGATGAAGACCATCCTGCTTGTTGAGGTGCCACGTACCCCAGAACGAACCCCAATTATCCAAGAATCCAAAACCCTCCCTCCTGCACCATCCCTATAGTTACGTGTTCAACTCCTCTCTCTCCCTATTCCTTGCCTCACTAGCACGTGGCACGGGCAACAAACCAGAGACAACAACTCTGAGCGTCCTAGCTCTGAGCTTCCATCCTAGCTCCCTGAATTTCTGCCTTAAATCCCCATCTCTCTTCCTACCCATGTCATTGGTGCCTATGTGGACCACGACTTGAGGCTGCTCCCCCTCTCTCTTACGAATCCCAAAATCACGATCAGAGACATGACGAACCCTGGCATCTGAGAGGCAACACACCAACCGTGAGTCTCTCTCCTCCCCACAGAACCTCCTATCTTTGCCCCTAACTATGGAGTCCACAATAACTACTGCACTGCTCCTTTTCCCGTTGCCCTTCTGAGCAGCAGGAACAGAATCTGTGCCAGACCCCTGCGCCCCACTGCTTTCCATTGGTAAGTCGTTCCCCCCCAACCCAAAACAGTATCCAAAATTGTATACTTATTGTTGAGCTGAATGGCCATAGGGGATCCCTGCACAGCCTCCCTGTTCCCTTCCCGTCACCTGAATGCAACCCATTTGCCTTTTGCTTGTACCTTAGGAGTGACTACGTCCCTGTTACTCATCTCAATAACCCCCTCTTCCTCCCGAATGATCCGAAGTTCATCCAGCTCCATCTCCAGTTCCCTGACGCGGTTTTCGAGAAGCTGGAGTTGGGTGAAATTCCCGCACATGTAGTCAGCAGGGACACTGGTGGTGATCCTTACCTCCCACATGTAGCTGCTGAGCCACCATGAAATTGTTGCACAGTGTTGGTGAGACTGTATTTGGTGTATTGTGTGCAGTGTTGGTATCCAAAATCTAAGGAAGAATATTGTGATCACAGAGTAAGTGAAATAAGCATTCTCCCGAGAAATCACTCAGCAAGTAAAATTGTCTGATGAGGGAGTATGGTAAGTACATTTAAGCTTGCTCAAAGATTGGCCAGATGGTTGGAAGTGAGGAGGAAGGTCTTCTGTTACAGGAAGATATAAATGGAACTGTCAAATGGGCAGATCGATGGCAGATGGAACGTAACCCTGATAAATATGGAGTGATGCACTTTGGAAGAAGGAACCAGAAGGGGAGAACGCCAGGAATGGCAGCAACTAGGAATCACAGAGTATGCTTGTCCACAGATCCATGAATGCCACTGGGAATGTTAATAGATGGCTAACGGAGGATTCTAGACATGCCTTTCATTTGTAAGAGCTACGTCGCACTTCGATTAGGTCAAGCTGAAATATCATGTGGAGTTCGGTGTGCCACTTTACAGGAACGATATGATTGCACTGGAGCGTGTACAGAGGCGATTCACCAGGATGGTCCCAGCGATGGTACATATCAGTTGTGAAGAGAGGTTGGATAAGATCGGTAGTTTGCTTTGAAGCAGATACAGCTGAGTTCAGATATATAAGATAAACAGGACCATGGACAGGGTGGATGAACAGCAACTGTTCGTTTTCGTCAAAGGATCAAGGTAAAAGTGAAGGGCTTGAGGTTTAGAGAGGATTTGAGAATTGTTTTCCACCCAGCGGGTGTTGGGGTCTCGAATGTACGTCCGGAGAGTGGAATTGTCACGTAAACCTCAACTGTTGAAAGGTCCCTGGGAGAGCACCTGAAGTGTCATAACATTTATGGCTATGGGCATGGCATAGAAAAGTGGGGCTAATGTAGATCATTGTTGTATTTCTGATAATATAGAGTCTATGCTTCTGTGGGAAAATCTTGTGTGAATGAGGCTAATATATGGACATTTCTTAGGATGGGAGAGTTGACAGGAAACAGAGAGCAAAAATAAAACCATGTGTTTTTGGAAGGGAAGGTGCCCGGGAGGTTGCCGGGGTCACTGCTTGGGCCACAGCTATTCATAATGCACATCAAACATTTGTTGAAGAAATGAAATGCAACAGACACGGGTAAAATGCATAAGCTCCACACAGGCCCTTTCCCGAGGTTGGATCGAACCGAAGACCCGGGCACAGTGAAGCTAAAGTGCTAACCACTGAGCCACCAAGCAGCCCACTCATTGCTTTATAGATCCCTGGATTTTTTGCTGCCTTTTTTCAAGATAATTTCATAACATTAACTGCCTTCCAGTCCTCCAGCACCCCATCCTCGGCTATGAAAGTTTCAATAAATATTGAACAACTGTCGATCCTGTAAAACAGACACAATGACATACGGTGCTGGGAAAGCTCAGCCATCTGGCAGCATAAGGGAACATAAATTAAAGTTAATGTTCCAGGTCTCCACCTTATTATTCGATGTTTACCCATTGACAAATACACCTAACCTACACATCACTGAATATTATGGGGCAATTTGGCATGGCCAATTCACCTAACCTGCACATCTTTGGAAATTACATATCTGTCAGCTAGTGGCTCAAACCTTCTTCCCCAGCTTCTTGCAATGCTCTGGGATACAGTGGAACATATCCTGGGTATGGATCAACGGTTATGCATTTCAAGACCTGCAAGAAGTCCGCTTCTGTAATGTGTGCTCGTTTCATGTATTTATATCCATGAGGTTCCATGTATTTCACCACAGTAAATGTTGACGTGATATATTTGTTTAGTACCTCACCCATCGAGCAGGAACTGGCTGTAAGGCAGCAGAATGTGGATGTTTGAGTCCTTGTGAGAAGTGTGAACGCCACATGGCCTTACATTTAAGGACTGTGCCGTTGAGCTCTTAACTGTTACATTTTTTTTTCACTTTTACAGAACGGGCTTTTTACAGGAAACTTTGATTTCGTTATTTTTTCCACATTGCACCAAGATTCTGTACCTATGGGGGTGAGTACATTTGTACTTAAGATTGTGTCACATGTGGCGACTTGTAAACGTTTCGCTGTCCTCGTGTAAATACACGTGACAATAAACCTAATAAACCTAATTCATACCCTTTGGTTCCACGCATAGAAGGCAGTTTTATTTTTAAGGGGCCCGAGTGTCACTCTACTTTTTTTACCCTTAATATATTGGCAGAATATTTTTCCATTCTTCTTTCCCTTATCATCCAACGCTATTTCACGCTCCCTTTTTGCTCTCCTAATTTCCCTGCTAAGTGTACTCCTACACTCCGTATGCTCGAGGGATTTACTTGATCCCAGTTGCCAGTAGCTAACATATACCTTCCTCGTTTTCCTTAAGCAGTGCCTTATTATCTCAGTCAAGTTCGCTTCCCTACTGATACTAGCATTGCCCTTCCCGCTAACAGAAATATGCTGTGCATGACCTCCCGTTATGTAACTTTTGAAAGACACCCATTTACCAGATGTACCTCTACCTGCGAACAATTTTCCCCACACTTCATTTAAATGTTCCTGCCTAATACCATCAAAATTAGCCTTTCCCTAAATTTTTATTTGGACCAGGCCCTAATTTCCCAGAACAATTTTCAATCTAATAGAATTACGGTCACTGGTCCCAAAGGGCTCCCACTATAAATTCTCAGTCACTTGCCCTGCGTTATTTCCAAAGTGGAAATAAAGGTGAGGCATAGATCAGATCACCCTTGGCCGTATTGAATGGTAAGGCAGGCTTGAGGGGGCGAATGTCTGCGTGTGTTTGTGTGTCTAAGGTGTGTGTGTGTGTGTGTGTGTGTGTATGCGTTTTCGTGTATCTGTGTTTCCCGATGTCTGCGTGTGTGTTTTAGTGGATTAATGAGTGTATTTGCGCATCTACATCTCTGAGCATTTGCGTTTCTGTTGTGTAAGGAGTGATTCCATTTAAATGGGGATCACAATGTCCCTCCCCACTCTCTCACACTCTGTCGCTCCATCGTGTGTTCAAAGTGATGTAATAACACCCTCTGCCACAACACAAGCAGTAGCGTCGTTTCGAAAAGGAATCAAAGATAGTGACTCGCTCAGATTTGAATTGAATTGCTTTGATTTTTGCGAGCACTGTAATGGTTGTAGGGAATAGCATGCAATCTGCTTTCTTATTGTGCCATGTCAGGTATGTAATTTAGTTAGCAGCATGGCTCGGTGGTTAGCGCTGCTGTCTCACAATGCCAAGGACGCAGGCTCACTTCCACGCTCGGGCGACTGTGTGGCGTTTGCTCACAACGCACGGGTTTCTTCCGGACGATCCATTTTGCTGAAAATCCATAGGTGTGCAAGTGTGAGTGAGTTGGCCATGCTAAATTTCCAATAGCGTACAGGGATGTGTCGGTTCCATACATTATTCTGGGGTAAATATAGTGTAGAGTGTAGTGCTGAAAAAACACAGCAGATCAGGCAGCTTTTGAGGAGCAGGAGAAATCCTGATGAAGTGCTTCTGCCTGAAAAGTCGATTATCCTGCACCTGGATGTTATCTGACCTGCTGTATGTCTCCAGCATCACTCTATCGAAACTGATCTCCGAAATCTGCATTCCAAATTTTCTCCAAGTAAATGCAGAGTGACAGGAGAGAGAAAATAGGTCTGGGTAGTCATTATTCAGAGTGTCGGTGTAGACTTGGACCACATAGCCTGTTTCGACTCTCTACCTCGGTACACATGTGTAAACATTCGGTACATTTTTGAAAGAATAATAAAATAAAGTCCGGAACAACATGAAAAAGGAAAAACAAACGATTCGATTTACAGTCCTTACACTTCAGTCACCAGACCACACCAGGCACAGTGCCCAGGCCCCACCAAGTCCAGTCTCCAGCCCAAACCAGTCATAGTCGCCAATCTGAGCAGGGCCCAGTCTCCAGACCGCACCAAGTCCAGTCTCCAGACCGCACTGGGACCAGTCTCCAGACACCACCAGCCTGAGACTACAGACCACCATAGACCCAGTCTCCAGTCTACAATGGGACCAGACTCTAGACAGCACATGACCCAATCTCCACACCTCACCGCGACCAGTGTCCCGACACCACCAGCCTGAGACTACAGACAGCCGTGGGCCCAGTCTCCCGTCTTCAATGGGACCAGACTCCACGGCCCACTGGACCCAGTCACCAGACCACTCCGGGCCAATCTCCAGATAGCAGCAGGCCTCGTCTCCCGACCACATTGGGCCCAGTGTACAGATTGCGCTGGGCTCAGTCGACAGAATGCACCGGGTTGAAACTCCAGACCCTAACATGCAGAGTCTCCAGAATGCAACGGGCCGAGATTCTAGACTTGCTGGTTCCAGTCTCCAGACCGCATGGGGCCCAGTCTCAATACCAAAGCAGCTCCAGTTTCGAGACTGCAGGCAGCCACGGTATCCAGGCCGCACTGGGCCAAGTCTCCAGATCTCTTTGGTCCCGTCTCCAGACAACACCGTACCCTGTCTCCAGGCCCCACAGGGCTCAGTCTCCAGACCGCAGTGGGTCCAATCTGCAGATCGTTCCGCTTCCATTTCTTCATATTGCACCAGGCAGACTCAAGACCACATAGGGCCCAGTCTCCAGACGATGCCAGGCCAAGTTTCCAGACTGCGCCGGGCCCATTCTCCAGGCTACATCAGGCAGAGACTCCAGACCACGCCGGTCTGAGTCATAAGACCAGACCATGCTGAGTCTCTAGACTTCACGAGGCTCAGTCTCCAGGCCGCACCCGACCCAGCCTCCAGATCGCACCGGACCCAGTCTTCACACTGAATCAGGCATATTCTCGCGGCTGCATTGTGCCTAGTTACCAGATCACACCTGGCACAGTCTCCTTCCCACACCGGTCCGAGTCTCCAGAGTTTACAGGGCCCAGTCTCCCGACCGCATCAGACCCAGTCGACAGACCACTCTGAAACCGGTCTCCAGACTGCACCAGGCTCAGTCTCCGGACTGCACTTGGCCCTGTGTCAGGACTGCACCATGCCCAATCTCTGGACCGTACTGCGCCCCGGCTCCAGCCTGAATTGTGCGTCGACCACAATCTCGAAATCTTGCATCCCTGCATCAGCCTCCGGTCTGGAACACACCTCTTCCTTTCCTTTCACTGTAACATTATAAAACTAAAATTTTGGTAAGCAAACTCCTCCTAGGTTAGGTTACCTACAGTGTGCAAACCGCCATTTGACGCAAACACATCCACACTAATCATTCGATGAGTAACCCACCCAGGCCTATTTCCATCTGACTAATGCACCTAACACTACGTGCAATGTAGAATGGCCAATTCACGTGACCTGCATATTTTTGGACAGTGGAAGGAAATCGGAGCACCCGGAGGAATACCACGCAGGCACAGGGAGAATGTACAAACTCCATACAGACAACCGTGCGAAACTGGGATTGAAAGAGGGACCCTGGCGATGTGAGGCATAGTGCTAATCACTGAGCCAGCGTGCCACCCTGAAAACCGAATAAAAATAAAAAGTGCCAAAGAGTGGGCGAAGCAGAAGAGTTGTGGCTAGAGCATTCCAAACCTGCCGCCATGTGAAGGACATTTCCCGGCTTTTCTCCTTCTTCAAAAAATAACTTTGGGGACTCAGAGCATTCTTGTACGATTCTTTGTGATGCTGTCTTTGATATATTAACGAAGGAGAACAACATACCCATTGCTGGCACTTAGGCTGCCATTAGGTTTGTTTCAGGACTCTACAGTTAATCCTCACGCTAATTTTGAACAGTGCATCAAAAAAGCATTAAAAGTTAGAGAAAGTGAATAAAATATCGTCTCACCTCGTCCAAAATGCTTTAATCAGAGTGGCCTTGACACATAAGTACGGCTGGAGAGTGCATAGTTCCCCGTGTTTATAGATCAATGTATTGCTGTGGTCTGCGCTGCACCCCGTTTTGGACAGGTATCTAGTACGGGTTTATAGATCAATGTACTTTCGGTGGTCTGCATCGTTCCGGGTTCTAGACAGATATCTACTCCAGGTTTATAGATGAGTACACTGCTGTAATTTGCATAGCTGCCAATGCTGGGCAGATGCTTATTGCGGTTTATAGAAAAATGCACTGATCCGGTCTGCCTAGCTCTCAGTGCTGGAAAGCTATCTAGTCGGGGTTTACACGTTAATACACTCCTGTGTTCTGCACAGCTCGCCGTGCTGGTCAGATATTTCGTTGGGGTTTATAGATTATTCCACTCCTGTGCCCTGCATTTCTCTCTGTGCTGGAGATATATCTAGTGCGGGTTAATAGTTCAATGCAGTCCTGTTCTCTGCATAGCTCCCAGTGCTGGATGATTACCTTTTCCAAATTTACAGATCAATTCACTGCTATTGACTGCATAACTCCATGTGCTGGACAGGTATCTCGTACGGTTTATACATGAAAGCACTGCTGTGGTATTTATATCTCTCAGTGCTGGACAGATATCTAGTCGGACTTTATTGATCAATGCACTGCTTTTCCCTGCATAGCTCCCCGCCCTAGATATCTGTCCAGCACCGGGAGCTATGCAGAACACACATTGCACTGATCTATAAATCTCGACTAAAATATCTATCCAGCACATACATCTCATCCGGGCATATGTATTAATGCACGGCTGTGGCCTGCATATTTCTGGATGTGATATACATCTAGTCCGAGTTTATAGATCAATGCACTGCTTTGACATTTATAGCTGCCAGTGCTGGACAGGTATCTGCTTCGGATTTATAGATCAATCCACCTCAGTGGTCTGCTTAGCTCCCCGCTGGAGAGATATCAAGTCCAAGTTTATGGATCAACCAACGGTTGTGGTCTGCATTGCTCCGTGTGCTGAACAGATAGCTATACCAGGTTTATCCTTCAATACAGTCTTATTGTCTGCATTATGCCCTGTGCTGAATATCTAGTCCGGATTTATAGATAAATATTCGGCAGTGCTCTGCATAGCTCACAGTGCGGGGCAGATATCTATTCCAAGTTGAGAGATTGAATTACCTTATTGAATTCTTTGAAAAGGTGACGAAGGAGGTTGATGAGGGGAAAGCGGTAGATGTGGTATATATGGATTTTAGTAAGGCGTTTGATAAGGTTCCCCATGGTAGGCTACTGCAGAAAATACGGAGATATGGCATTGAGGGTGAGTTGGAGGTTTGGATTAGGAATTGGCTGGATGGAAGAAGACAGAGGGTAGTAGTTGATGGCAAAGTGTCTTCATGGAGTGCCGTCACTAGCGGTGTTCCGCAAGGATCTGTTTTGGGACCATTGCTGTTTGTCATTTTTATAAATGACAAACAGCAATGGTCCCAAAACAGATCCTTGCGGAACACCACTAGTGACGGCACTCCATGAAGAAACTTTGCCATCAACTACTACCCTCTGTCTTCTACCTTTGAGCCAGTTCTGTATCTAAATGGCTAGTTCTCCCTGTATTCCATGACACCTCACCTTGCTAACCAGTCTCCCATAGGGAATCTTGTCGAACGCCTTACTGAAGTCCCTATAGATCATGTCCACCACTCTGTCCTCATCAATTCTCTTTGTTACTTCTTAAAAAAACTCAATCAAGTTTGTGCGACGTGATTTCCCACACACAAAGCCATGTTGACCATTGTTGAATGGCGAAATAAGATTGTTGCTAGAGAGCAGTGAGGCCTATTTGCTGTATTAGCGGCATCATTATTATATCATCTCACCTCATTGATACATAGTTGCCCATTCTCCCAACAGCTGGACAAAAACAGCTGGTGACAATTCCTGACATGAAAGTCAGAATAGGTTAGGTTCTTCACTCAGCGAGTCGTAAGTTCATGGAATGCCCTGCCAGTAGCAGTGGTGGACTCTCCCTCTTTATGGGCATTTAAGCGGGCATTGGATAGGTATATGGAGGATAGTGGGTTAGTATAGGTTAGGTGGGCTTGGATCGGCGCAACATCGAGGGCCAAAGGGCCTGTACTGCGCTGTATTCTTCTAATTTCTTCTAAAAAAAAACATCAATGTGCTGCATAGCTCCCCGTGCTGGACAGACTTCAAATCCAGGTTAATGCATCATTGCATTGCTGTGGTCGGTATGGCTCCCTGTGCTAGACAGATATTTTGGTTGTGTTAATTGATCAATGTACTGCTGAGGTCTCCATAACTTCCTGTACTGGACAGATATCCAGTCCAAGTTTATAGACCAATGTCCTGCTGTGTCTGCATAACTCCCTGCGCTGGATAGATATTTAGTCTAGGTGTATAGATCAATGCAATGTGTGTGCTGCATAGCTCCCGGTGCTGGACAGTTTATTAATCAACACATTTCTGTGGTCTACACAGCTCCCCGTGCAGGACAGATATGTAGCCCAGGTTTATAGATAAATACACTGTTTTGCTCTGCATAGCTCACGATGCTGGACAGTTATCCAGTCCAAGTTCATCGGATGACAACTCTGCTGTGGTCTGCTTAGCTCCCAGTGCTGTATGGATATCTAGTCCGGGTTTATATATGAATGCACTGCAGTGGTCTGCGCAGCTCCCCGTGGTAGACTGATATCTACTCCGGGTTTATAGATCAATGCACTGGCATGGTCTGGACAATTTTCCACACTCGGCAGATTGTTGGGTTGGACCGAACAGAACGTGATCTACACAGTTCTCAGCGCTGATCACAGATGTCCTCTTGGTTAATGGTTCCCTGTAGTGTATTAATAATGTGATATGAAAACTATTTTCTCTAATGTGGCAACGCCTTAATTCTCATTCATATGATTGAACGCTCTGACATTCCCTCCAGTAATGTTGCAGTGTGACCATGCACAGTACATCATGCTTTTTGATGAAGTAACAAAGAGGATTGATGAGGGCAGAGCAGTAGATGTGATCTGTATGCACTTCAGTAAGGCGTTCGACAAGGTTCCCCATGGGAGACTGATTAGCCAGGTTAGATCTTATTGAATACAGGGAGAACTAGCCATTTGGATACAGAACAGGCTCAAAGGTAGAAGATAGAGGGTGGTGTTGGAGGGTTGTTTTTCAGACTGGAGGTCTGAGACCAGTGGAGTGCCACAAGGATCGGTCCTGGGCCCTCTACTTTTTGTTTTTGGAATAGGATCTTGACTAGATGGGTCAATGGGCTGAGAAGTGGCAGATGAAGTTTAATTCAGATAAATGCATTTTGGGAAAGCAAATTTAGCAGGACTTATACACTTAATGGTAAGGTACTGGGGAGTGTTGCTGAACAAAGAGACCTTGGAGTGCAAATTCATCGCCCCTTGAAAGTGGAGTCGCAGGCAGATAGGATAGTGAATGCGGCCTTTTGTATGCTTTCCTTTATTGGTCAGAGTATTGAGTACAGGAGTTGTGAGGTCATGTTGCGGCTGTAGGGGACATTGGTTCGGCCACTGTTGGGATATTGCGTGCGAATCTGGTCACCTTCCTATCGGAAAAATGTTGTGAAACTTGAAAGGGTTTAGAAAAGATTTACAAGGATGTTGCCAGGTTTGGAGGATCTGAGCTACAGGGAGAGGCTGAACAGGCTGGGGCTGTTTTCCCTGGAGCGTCGGAGGCTGTGGGGTGTACTTATAGAGGGTTACAAAATTATGAGGGGCATGGATAGGATAAACAGGCAAAGTCTTTTCCCTGGAGTCGGGGAGTCCACAACTAGAGGGCATAGGTTCGGATGAGAGGGGAAAGATATTAAAGAGACGTAAAGGGCAACTTTTTCACACACAAGGTGGTACGTGTATGGAATGAGCTGCCAGAGGATGTGGTGGAGGCTGGTACAATTGCAAAATTTAAGAGGCATTTGGATGGTTATATCAATAGGATGGGTTTGGAGTGATATGGACCGGGTGCTGGCAGGTGGGAATAGATTGGGTTGGGATATCTGGTCGGCATGGATAGGATGGACCGAAGGGTCTGTTTCCATGCTGTACATCTCTATGACTCTATGACTCTATGTTGGTGAATGCCCACTTTTCTGACAGCAGCCACAGTCTCGTCACTCAGATGCAGTTAGCCATTCCCATCATCTTCGGTGATCCACATAGAAAGAAAGGATGGCCTCTCGGATGAAGGCCGTCCCATTCATACACATAAAAACATTGCCCCACACCACACCTCAGCACTACCCACACTAACCAACCCCATCAAAATATCCCGAGTGTACTGAGAGCACTACAAACATCATCGGAGTAGATAATCAGAGAGATGGAGCAACGCTTCTGATTTTTGAATGCGTCAGAGTGAACGCTCCAGTACGATGTTGTTTAGTCCTGTAATCTCTTTTCATTTATGTAATATACAGCCTTTTTGTCTTGCTTAAAATTTCATAGCTTCTTGATTAGCCACATTATATTCCAGCTGCCAAATTGTTGTTCATTACTATCCAGTTAGAAATTCTCTAACTTCTCCAGATAAATGATGTTCCTGTCTATCTTAGTTAAAATATATTTTTGCACTTTCGAAAACGTTGCCATTGGTTGCAAATAGTTAAGGCCCCAGCAAGCTCACTGTATTCGGTAAATTACTAAAGACTGATTGTTCCCTAATTTATTCTTGCTCATGGCGCAGAAACCCGTTTTCCCCATATTCTTATGGAGCAGCTTGGAAATGCTGAATGTTCCCTTCCATTTCCGGAGTAACAGATATGAGAGATTAAAAGATCTGCTGAAATTGGCTGAATAGCCTGTTGCAGTGTCAGTGCGGTTGTGAAGGTTGCTGAACATATTGAAACAATCAGAGAACAGCCTCCTTCTGACCTTATGGTGGAGGGAAGGCCGTTGATGCTGCAGCTGCTGTTTGAGCACAATGCCTCATGGATGCACAGTTTCCATTTGTTGGTCCTTTAGAAGTTTGTCCTACTTCACACTTGGTAGTGCTGAAGATCGAGACACATCCAAAGGGGCCTCTTAGTTCGAGATCGGTTAAAAGAATGAACAGAATTGCATAAAATGCCTTACTTTAATAAACTAATGACCCGCATCAGAAGAATCTCTCAGAGTACGGTCTGTTCAAAGCAAGGCTCCCAGTTTTATAAATTTAGACAGCCTGGCGTAGATTTGTCCAGCAACACAGAGGTTAAAAGCTTCTGTGTTCCGTGGAGAAGTGGCGCAAGGCTGTTCCTACAGATACTGTTCTGTACAGATCCATCTGTGACATGGGGTTTGTTGAGAATGATTCCCTCTTGTTGGTTCCGCCATCTGGCTGCTTTGCATTTGAGACCTCTATCTGGTCAGTCACTCGTGGGTCTGTGAAGACATTCTTGGTGATGGACATTGAGGTCCTACACCCAGGATGTGTTCTGTGCCCTTGTCACCCTCATTGCTTCCTCTGACTTGTTTTCAACGTCGAGGGGAACTGAGTTATCACCGAGGGGTGATGTGAAAGCCAATAGATATCCATCATCAGATTTCCTTGGGTATCCCTGACGTATTATCATGTGATTTCTGGGGTTCTGGAATCAACGTTTCGGAATTCCAGGGTAACTCCTTCTCTGACTATTTCCCACAGCATAGCCACCACTGGTGGGTCTGTCCTGCCGATGGGACGGGTTATCCCCAGGAATGCCAATGGAGCTTCACGAAACATGACCCATCAAGTCCGATTCTGAGTATGACGATATCAGACTGTTTATTGATAATGTCAATATGAGGAATAAAGGGACAATAGAGCAGGGAGTAGTCGGTCAGAAAGCTGAATGAAAGTTCCTCCAATTAAATGTGTGTTGTATTCTCAAAACAGACTGAGGAATTTAAAACATATATATTTAGGGAAATGGATATGATTTAATGGTATTAAAGAGACAAGTCTACAGGGCGACCCATATTGGGAACTGAATATCAAGAACATTTTAAAGCTTGGAGTGTGAGATAAATTTGAAAAGGAAGTGGGGGAAACAGCTGAAGAAGCGATGACATCTGCATTTTCATTCAGGAGGATCTTACAAAATTCTGTCCCAACATGCTCCGAAATATTCTGTAAGTGATGTTTCCTGGAACATTCTGTACATGACTATATGTTTGAATGGACGGACGAGAGTGAACTGAGCAAAAGGTAAGATCATGAATGAAGCGATCCCTCTCCAAGGAGAACGAGAAACTGTCCCGAAGTTCCCTCAGGCATAAAGAGGTGAATACTTTTTCACTGCGTTTACATTTCTTTATGACAGAGGATCGACTATAATTTAAAATAAAAGACAGAACCTTACAACCTCTATTTGTCTTCAACGAACTGGGAGGGAATCCTCCAGGAGAACAATGTTTTCACCCCGCGATATCAGGAACTGGAAAGACGTGAGCTGTGCCAGCTCTCTTGCGCATACAAGGCACGTGGCTCTCCCCACCAAGGAAGGCCATTCAGCCCCATTCTCCCCCACACCCCTTGGTACTGCTAGTCTAGTTCAGACTAAGCCGGTCGGCCGACGAGGGATCACGCAGTTATTAGATTACTGACAGTGTGGAAACCCCATTGTACTCTATGCTACTTTCTCCCCACCCCCACCCTCCTCCAGCTGATCTCTCCACCCTGCAGGCTCTCTGCTTTTCTTCCTGATGAAGGGCTTTTACCAGAAACGTCGATTTTACTGCTCCTCGGATGCTGCCTGAACTGCTGTGCTCTTCCAGCACCACTAATCCAGAATCTGCTCTTGAGTGATCGAGTCTGTGGGAATATTATAGAAACCATCTGTCCTTATGTATGTGTTTCTGTGTGTTTGGGG
>NC_057716.1:115117859-115126882 GCF_004010195.1 Chiloscyllium plagiosum
GGTATGTTTCCCATGAATGTATCAGTAATTCCAGGGATTCCCGAAGAGTAGTTCTGGATTCACAGGAAAGCTAGGGACTTAGTTTGTGTTTGCCATGGTGCCCAGTGAGTGTGTCAGAATTTACAGGGGGTCCCTCGGACTGTATCAATACTTACAGGAGGGTCCTGGGTGCTGTGTCGTCATTTAATAGAGCTGCCCTGGTTTGTGTGTGGCTATTGATAGGAGATCCTGAGGAGTGGTCGGAGTTTGCATGATGATTACGGGGAGTGTGCCTGTATTTAGAGGAGGTGTGCTTGGTATGCGTGTCGCTATTAACAAGGGATGTGCCTGGGGAGTGTATCGGTATTTACAGTGGTGGTCCTCGGGGGGTTGTTGTTGTTTACAGGGGAGCCCCAGTGAATGTGTCGTTATTTACAATGGGCGCTGGGGTAGTATGTTGGTATTTACAGACGTGTTTCCCTGGAGTGTGTTGGTGTTTAGAGGAGTCTCCCGGGTAATGAGTCTGTATATAGGGGTCCCCCAGGGAGTGTGACAGTTTTTACAGGGAAGTCCAGGGCACTGAGTCAGCATTGAGAGGTTGGTCCTGAGGCATGTGTCAGAATTTACAGTATGGGTCCCTGGCAGTGTTAGCATTTATAGCGGTGTCCGGGACTGTGTCTCAATAGCAATTCAGGCAGCATCCGACGAGCAGCAAAATCGAAGTTTCGGGCAAAAGCCATTCATCAGGGCTTCCCTGATGAAGGGCTTTTGCCCTAAACGTTGATTTTGCTGCTCGTCGGATGCTGCCTGAATTGCTGTGCTCTTCCAGCACCACTGATCCAGAATCTGGTTTCCAGCATCTGGAGTCATTGTTTTTACCTGTGTGTCAATATTTGAAGTGTCTCCCCAGGTCTGTGTCAGTGTTTAAAGCAGAGCCTAAGGGTGCGTGTTAATAGGGGGTCCCGGGGAATGAGTCAGCATTTGCTGTGAGTGTCTGGTGAGTGTATCAGGATTTACAATTGGTCTCCCAGGAACTGTGTTCCTGTGAGTGTGTCAGTATCTACAGGGGGTTCCCAGAGTGTGTGTTAGTATTTACAGGGGTGTCATGGTGTGTTTCTCTGTCCTTACAATGGGGTCATTGCAATTGCGTCAATATTTACAGGGGAATCCTGGGGACAGTGTCAAAACTGAGAGGGGAAGCTGATGAAGTTCTTTTCTCCGAAACGTCAATTTTCCTGCTCCTCAGATGCTGTGCGTTTCCAACACCTCTCTATTCTCGACTCTGGTTTCCAGCATCTGCAGTCCTTGTTTTTACCTACTGAATATTGAGAGGGCTGTCCCAGGGAGTGGGTTGGTATTTAGAGTGGGCATCGTGGGGAATGTCTCCGTCTTTGCAGGAGAATTCTGGAGAGTATATCATTGATTACAGGTCGTCACAGGGAGTATGTCAGTTTTTAACAGGGAATTTGCATGAAGGTTTTATCGGTTGTTACAAAAGGGATCTTGGGAAGTCGGTTGTTGATTACAGGGGTATCGCTATGAGAGTTGTTATTGACAATGAGGTCCCGTGAAGTACTTGTTCATTTACATAGGTGTTCCCCGGGATTTTGTCAGTATTTACATCATGTTCCCGGGAATTGTGGCCATAATTGTAGGGGCGTCCTGGGGATTGTTTCGGTATTTACGCAGGTGTCTACATAGTGTATCATTATTATCAGGGGTGTTCTGGAGAGTTAGTCGATATTAATACGGCTGTTATCCAGGAGTGTGTCAGTGTTTGCAGAGGGCTCGGGGGACTGTGTAAGTGTTTACCGGATCATCCCGTCGAGTGTGACTGTATTTGAGGATTGTGTCTATATGTAGCAGATGGTCCTAGGGATGTTAAAATAGTTATGTGTGGGTCCTGGGGTATGGTCCTATGTGTGGTCCTATTTACAGAGGTTTCCCGGGGAGGGTTTTGGTAATTTCAGGGGCGGCCCGGCGAGTTTACCAATATTTTCAGTGGAGTCACAGTGAGTGTGGCAGTATTTTCAGGGGGTCCAATGGAATGTGTCTTTATTTACAGGTTGTCCTGCAGACTGTGCCAGTATTATAAGGGGCATTCTGAGCAGTGTGCCAGTAGTTACAGGAGATCCTGCGGATGTGTGTCACATTTTACAGGGTGCCCCGGTGAGTGTACCAGTATTTGCAGTGGAGTCTGGGGAGTGTGTCAGTATTTATAGGGGTCCTGGGGATTGTGTCAATATTTGGACGTGGACCCATGGAGTGAGAAAATATTAAAATCGGATCCTGTTGAGTGTGTCTGTATGTACAGTCGGTTCCTGGCCAGTGTGTTAACTATTTGCAGGTGGGTCCCGGAGAGCATGAAAATATTTGCAGGGGTACCCAGTGAGAGTGTCAGTATTTAATGAATTCCCATGGAATGTGTCAGTATTTGCATGGCTATCGTGGAAAGTGTGCCAGAATTTATGGGGTGGCCCTGTGAAGTGTGCCAGTATTTATAATGGGGTCCACGGCTGTGTGTTGGTATTTACAGGGGGTCACAGGATTTGTTTCTGTATTTACCCGGGATTTCCAGGGAGAGTATCAGTATTTACAGGATCAGTCCCCGATGTGTGTTGGAAGTTACGTGGGAACCCAATGTAAGTATCATCATTTAATGGCGTGGAACCAGGGATTGTGTCAGTGTTGACATGGGGACCCTGGGCATTGTGTCGGTATTTGCCATGGGGCCCTGGGCAGAATGAAAATATTTACAGTGGGGTCAAGGGAGGGTGATGATATTTATGCGAGGTCCACAGGTGTGTGTCGATATTATCAGTGGTGTCCCAAGATGTGCATCAGTACTTATGGTGGGTCCTGCACAGCGACTGCTATTTGCATGGTTTGTACGAGGGATTGAGTTCATATTTAAAAATGATTCCCGTGGAATGCTTCCAGGTAAAAAGCAGGGTTCCAGGAAGTGTCTTATTATTTACAGGTGTACCGGGGAGAGTGTTGGTTTTTAAGGGGTTGTTACAAGGGGGTGTGTTAGTATTTACAAGTGTGTGTGTGAGCGTGTGCAGTTATTGACAGGACATCAGGGGAGAGTTCTTGTATTTGCGAAGGGGTCCCAGGGAATGTGTTGGAATTACAGGAGTCTCTTGGGGAGCGAGTCACCAAATACACGGTATCCTGGAGAGAGTATCAGTATTTACAGGTGGAGGGATCCCCGGGAGAGTGACGCTATTTACAGGGAGCTTGCAGGGAGTGTGTCGGTAATTGTAAGGGGGTTCCAGAGAGCGTGGCATTATTAGCAGGTGGCTCTCTGGCAGAGTGTCAGGATTTATGGGGGTGGGTTCCGGACATTGTGTCGGTATTTACGGGGCTTCCCGGGACTATTTTGGTATTTACAGATGCTTCACATGTAGTGTATTGCTATTTACAGCGGTGTGGCCTGGGAAAGTGTTGGTTTTACCGGATGGGTGTCCCTGACAGTGTGGTGGTTTTTACAGTGGTGATCCGAACAGTGTTTCAGTCGTTCTCGGGGGTCACGGGGAGTGTGAAGGTATTTTCAAGGGGGCCCCAGGGAGTTGGTCAGTATTTTCAAGGGTACGATCCCGGGGGAGAGTCCGTATTTATAATGGTTGTCCTGGGGAGTAGGTCAGTATTTACAGGCGGGTTCCGAGGGAATGTGTCAGTATTTACGTTGGATACCGGGCATCATGTCAGTATTTGCAGTGTGTCCCGGGGACAGTAGTTAAGGGGAGGTGGTGAGGTTGCCAGGAAGAGTGGTATCTACTGGATGGTGACAGTGAATGTGTCAGCATTTACAGGGGATCCAGGGAAGTGTGCTGGTGTATACAGAGGGGTTCTCGGGTAGTGTGTCAGTATTTGCAGGGAAGGAGTCACATAGAGTGTGTTGGCATTTACAGGTTTTCCCGGAGATTGTTTCAGCATTTACACGGAATGACCCAGCGTGTGTGCCAATATTTCCAGGGGGGGTCATGGGGAGTGTGTCGGTACCTACATGAGGCATCTCGAGGAAAGTGTCCGTATTTACGGGTGTCTAAATGAGTGGGGCGGTACTTACGGAGGTGTGAGTATTTATAGGGGTTTCATGGGTTGTGTGTCAGTATTTACAGGGGTATGCCTTGTAAGAGTGCGGGTTTTTACAGAGTCGGCCCTGGGGATTGTCATTGTACTCACACGGGTCACCTGTGGAGTATATCAGTATTTGTCATGGGCCCACGGAGTGTGCAGTTATTTACAGTATCATCCCGGAGAGTGTGTTGGAATTTGCAGGGTGTTCGAAGGGATTGTTTCAGTATTTACAAGGGGTAGCCTGGGGAGTGGGTCAGCTTTTCTAAGGTGAGGTGTGGTTCCTGGGGAGTGTGTCAGAGTTAACAAGGATGGGTCTCAAGGGGTGTGTCGATATTTTCAGGAGAATTCCAGCGAGTGTGGTGACACTTACACAGGTGCCCCAGAGAGTGTGTTAGGTTTTACAAGGGTGTCACCGGGAGAGTATAGTTATTTACATCAGTATACCTGGGACTGCTTCAGTGTTCACAGGGAGTTCCGAGGAGTGTGCCGGTATTAACGGAATGGAGGTCCTGTGTATTATGTCAGTTTTTAAAGAGGGGATCGCTGGGAGTGTGTGGTATTTAGAGCAGTGTCATGGGAAGTGTGCCAGTATGTCCAGGGGGATGAGGGGCGATGTCCAGTGGAGTGTGTCACTAGTTGCAAGGGTTTAGGGGGAGTGTGTTTGTATGTACAACGGTGAGCTGTCAATTGCTTTGATATTTATAGAGGGTATCAGCGAGTGTGGCGGTCCCTGCAGAGGTATTCCAGTGATTGTGTCAGTATTTCGGGGGGGTTCCGGAGAATTTGCAGTTATTTACAGAGGGATCCCTGGGCTTGTGTCAGTATTTTCAGGTGGCCGCAGGGAGATGTACATGGACGCCCTGGGGAGTGGGTGAATATTTATGGGGAATCCTGGAGAGTATGTCATTATTTACAGAGAGTTCCGGGCAGTGTGTCAGTATTTATATGTGGGTCCTGTGACGCGTGTCATTATTCACAGGGAATGTTCATGGAGAGAGGAGCTGAAAAATGTGCTGCTGGAAAAGCGCAGCAGGTCAGGCAGCATCCAAGGAGCAGGAGAATCAACGTTTCGGGCATAAGCTCTTTGGATGCTGCCTGACCTGCTGCGTTCTTCCAGCAACACATTTTTCAGCTCTGATCTCCAGCATCTGCAGTCCTCACTATCTCCTCCGTGTTCATGGAGAGAGAGTCATGGTATTCACAGATGCACCCTGGGGAGTGTATTGCTATTAACTAAAGGGTTCCCGAGGAGTTTGTCAATATTTACAGTTGTATGTACTGGGAGAGTGTTTGTATTTACAGGGGGCATCCTTTCGAGCGTTTTGGTTTTATCCGGGATTACTGGGGTGTATGGCAGCATTTCTGGGAGTTACCTGGGAATGTTTCGGTATTTCCAAGGGGTGCCCCTGGAGGCTGTCAGCATTAACAGGGGTCGCATGAAGTGTTGGTATTTATAAACGGGTCCCAGGGACAGTGTGGATATTTACAGGGAGGTCCAGGGAGACATTCTGTATTGACAATGGTGTCCCGTGGAGTGGGTTGCTTTTTACAGGGGCTGTTCACAGGAAGACCGTCGATATTTACGGGGGTGGGGGGGTGGCTCTGTGGTGCTATTTACGGGAGGGGGGTGGGTGGCTCTGTGGTGCATCGGTACTGTAATCTGGGGAGTGTGTCGCTATTTACAAGAGTGGTCCCCGGGTATTTATGGTGGAATAATAGATGGTGTGTCAGAGTTTACGGGGGACTGGTCCAGTTTACTGTGGTTGTACATACAAATGTTCCCAGGGAGTGTGATACGATTGACAGTGAATGTGCACTGGGAGAGTGTCTGTATTTACACTAGTGATCTGGGGAGTGTGTCAGTGTTTGCAGGGAGTGTCCTGGGGTTAATGTTGGTATTTACCTAGGGTTCTGATTGAGTGTGCGGTATTTACAGGGAAATCCATGGAGTATGTCAATATTTACAGAGGAGCCCTGGATTGTGTGCCATGATTAAAACGAGGTTTTCGGTGAGTGTGTTGGCATTTTCAGTTAGGTCCTCAGCAGTATGTCCACATTTACAGGATGGTCACGTGGATTGTGTCTGTAATTACGGTATGGTCCCAAGGAGAGTGTCGGTATTTAAATGGTTGTCCTGGGAGTATTTGTTCTTTCAGGAACGTAGAACATAGAACAGTACGGCACAGAACAGGCCCTTGAACTCACGATGTTGTGCCGACCATTGATCATCATGTAAGGTAAACCTAATGTACGAACTCTCAAATTTCTGTGACCATATGCATGTCCAGCAGTCTCTTAAATATCCCCAATGACCTCGCTTCTACAACTGCTGCTGGCAATGCATTCCATGCTCTCACAACTTTGCATAAAGAACCCGCCTCGGACATCCCCTCTATACTTTCCGCCAAACGGCTTAAAACTGTGGCCCCTTGTGTTAAGAATTTCTGCCCAGGGAATCAGTCTCTGGCTATCAAGATGTACCCTGGGATTCCGGGGACTGTGTCGGTATTTACATTGGGACACCAGGGACTGTATTTCCAGAGTGGTTTTGGAAAGTATGTCGCTATTTACATGAGGAGTCTAAATGAGTGTGTTGGTATTTACTCCGGGTTCCAGGGGATTCTTTCGATATTTACAGGGTCCCAGACAGTATATTGTATTTGCATTGGTGTTCTAGAGAGATTATCAGTACTTACAGAAGTGTACCTGGGAGTGTGTCTGTAGTTATGGGGAGTGCTGTGGAGAGTGTTGGTGGTTACAGGGCATGTCCCAGAGTGTGTGGCAGTATTTACAAGAGGATTCCCTCCACGGTGTAGATAATCACAGGTGGGGTGTGGGAGGGTGTCGCTATTTGCAGGTGGATGTCAGGAAGTGTGCAGTATTTACATGGATAATTGTTCATGAGACCGCTTGTAAAAACTTGATTGCCGATTCATTATCGAGACTTGAATGAGATACAGATGTGTTTTGTCGTGGTAATGCCACAGCTTAAATTCAAATGTGGTTTCGCATGATTGCAAGTGTATAGTTTAGGTAGTGTATATGTGTGTTTTAGAAGACTAAGTTTGTTTTTGAAGCTTTTTCTTTTACAAATAAAGCACTGTTTTGGTATTGATGGTTCATTATATGCGGGAGGTGTAACAAAGCTGGTCCCGTATTGCTAAAAAGATGTTCCTTTTCTCAAGGATACTGTGTCTTTGTTTTTCTTTCATAGGAGTCGTAAACGTCTTTTGTTCCTAATTAGACTGGTTTTGTAAAGAGAGGATGTGTATTGCACGCCGTCTTTCATAATATGCAAACAGGTGAGACTTCAGGCCAAAGTGGTCACTTTTTAGAAGACACCTGCATCATGAAAGAGGATTTCAGCTGTGTGTAAAGAGGCTGTGAAGTTCTCTGTCTCTTTCTGCCTTTCTAACTTTCACTTGTGAACATATGTTCTAAATATTATGTTTTTCAACGGAATTTGCTTATTGCGACTGTGGTGTATATTCGGATCAGCAAAATTAAATCTAGTCTGCATAAACTGAGTTTTGTAGGTGTTCTTTATTCCGTTCTTTTTGTTTAATTGTGTAATTTTCTGCATATCTTTTTGTCTGCTTAAAACCTGGTAGTCAACAGAGCTAACTTTCTCTGTGTATTTTCACTGCATATTAAGCAATAAAAATTGCAAAGTTATCATCTGGGCTGCCTGCTTAACAATGCTTTGAGTGGTCTGGTCTAGTTCGTAAGTGTGTGCGCCAAGGTCTTTTTTTTCCGGCGGCAATTACAGTGGGAGGAGGGATGGCGAGGACCAGGTACCTGATGGGAAGGTCAATTTGAAGTACAAAAACTTACTTAAAATTTACCTTCCCATCAGGTACCTGGTCCTCGCTATCCCTCCTCCCACTGTACCTGCCGCCGGAAAAAAAGACTGTGTAAAGGCGACATCCACGCTGTATGCAGGAGCGGACACGGGACTGCTGGGTAAGTGATGATATATAATTGGGCAGAGACTGTTGGGGTGATGATTTACCAGGAATAAGCAACGGAGTGCAGGTGTTTGGCGCAGTCTGTCCCTGTTGCTCAGAGGGAAGGGGAACAGGGGCAGAGCATTAGTCTTTGGGGAAATCCAGAGTTAGGTTGGCAGATAGGAGGTTCTGTGAGAATGAAAGAGACTCACAGTTGGTGTGTTGCCTCACAGGTGCCAAGGTTTGTGATATCTCCGAAGTTTTTTTCAGGTTTCTTGAAGGGGAGAGGCAGCATACAAAAGTCATGGTAAACATAGACAACAATGACATAGGCAGAAAGAGAGATGGGATTTTATGGCAAAAATTCATGGAGTTTTAATGGAAGCTTGGAGCCGGATAAAACAGAGTTGTTATCTCTTGGTTGTTGCCCATGCACGTGCTGGTGAGGTGAGGAATAGAGAGAGAGAGGACTTTAACACGTAGTTACGGGGATAATTTTGCATTCCAGGATAACTGGGGCTATTTTGGGAGTAGGTGAGACGTCTCCAAACAGAATTGCATTTAACTGAACCAGAGGGGTACTGATATCCTCGGGGGGAATTTTATGAATGTTCTTCGGGAAGCAGTGGGGATGGAAACACAAATTGTAGTTCCACTTACACAGGAGATTGAGTGTAATGAAGTCAGAAATAATATTTCAAGGTCGGAAGAGGCCACCCTCAAGCAAGACGTTGGTTTGCAGAGTGTCTACTTCAATGCTAGGAGCGTTTGGGAAAAAGTGAGTGAACTTGCAGAGTGGGTTGGTACCTTGGATTTAGATATTGTGCCATTTTGAAGACATGGATCTAGCAGAGGCATGAGTGGGAGTTTAGGGTTCCGGAATTTATATGTTTCAGTAAGAACAGAGAACATGGTAAAAGAGAGGGTGGGTGGGATTGTTAATCAAGGACAGTATTATGGTGGCAGAAATGACGTTTGAGGTCTCACGTACTGAGGCAATATGGGCTGAGGTTT
>NC_057716.1:115129269-115134813 GCF_004010195.1 Chiloscyllium plagiosum
TTATATCGGCGTCCTAATAGTTCCAGAGATGTAGAGGAAAGGATAGCAAAGGTCATTCTCGATAGGAGCGAGAGGGACAGTGGAGTTCTTATGAGGACAGTTAACTCTCAAAATATTGACTGGGAATACGATAGGTCAAGTATCTCAGGCGGGTAACCTTTTTGTTTAATGTGTGCAGTAGACTTTCCTGACACAATATGTAATATGTAGACAGGCCAACAAAGGGCGAGCTCACATTGGATTTGGTACTGGGTAATGAACCCGGCGAGGTGTTAGATTTGAAGGCAGGTGAGGACTTTGGTGATAGTGACTACAATTCGGTTATGTTTACTTTAGCGATGGAAAGGCACGTGTATATCACGCAAGTGAAGAGTTTTTGTTGGGGGAAATGCAATGATGACACAAGATTTAGGGTGCATTGGATGGGGAAGGAAACTGCATAGGATGTGCATAATTGAAATGTGAAGCGTATTCGATGTGCAGTTACTCCATGTCCTTAACAGTTATGCACCTGTCATCCAGGGACGAAGTTGTAAACCCAGGGAGCCGTGGTTTACTAAAGAAGTTGAAGATTTTGTCAAGAGGAAGAAGAAGGATTATGTTAGGATGAACCGTGAAGGCTCAGTTTGGGCATTTGAGAGTAAAAAGAGAGCCTAGAGAGACCTAACGAGAGAGTTAAGAAGAGCCAGGAGGTGATGGGAGAAGTCATTGTCGAATAGGGTGAAGGAAAACCTTCAGGCTTCCACACTGGAAAAAGACAATGTTGTTGAGCAGAATACTGATATACAAGAGATTAGACTAGATGGGATTGCCGTTCAAAAGGAGGAGGACTTCTCAATTTGTAAAAGTTTGAAAAAATATAAATCCTCTTGGCAAGATGTGATTTATCCGACGATTCTCTGGGAAGTCAGGGAGGAGACTGCCGAGCCATTAGTTTCATTTTTCTGTCTTCATTGTCGAATGGAATTGTGCCGGAAGACTGGAGCATAGCAAATATTATTCCCTTATTCAAGAAGGGAAGTACAGACAACTCTGGAAATTATAGATCAGTGAGCCTGACTGTGGTTGTGGGTAGATTGTTGGAAAGAAAAGGTAAGAGATAGTATTCTTCATCATCTGGAAAGAAATAAAATGAATCGGGATTGTCAGCATGGTTTTCTGATCAGTAGGTTTTGCCTCACAAATCTTACTGAGTTAGTTGAGAAGCTGACTAAACAGGTGCATGAGGGTAAAGCGGTTGCTGGGGTGTAAATGGATTTCAACAAGGCGCTTGATACAGTTCCCTATGTGCTGCATGTCACAAGATACAGATGCATGGGGCTGACGGTGATTTAGCGGTTGAATGAGAAATTGGTTGGCTGAAAGCAGACAGAGGGAGCTGGTTGATGGAAACGTTCATCCTGGAATTCAAATACTAGTGGTGTACCGCAAGGATCTTTTTGGGTCCAATGGTGTTTGTCATTTTTACAAATGACCTGGATGACGGTGGAGAAGGATTGGTTAAAATCATGCAAATGAAACTAAGGTGGATTGAGCTGTGGGCAGAGCCTTAGGAGGTTATAGTTTAGATAGGAACATAGATGAACTGAAGAGCTGGGCTGAGAGGAGTGAAGTGGAGTTTAATACGGAAAAGTGTGAGTTTATTCGCTTTGGAAGGAGTAACAGTAACGAAAGGTGCTGGGATAATGATAAGAACATTGGCGTTGCAGATGAGCAGAGAGATCTCGGTGTTCCTGTGCATTGATCCCTGAAAGTTGCCACCCAGATTGATAGGGTTGTGCAGAAGCCAGACGTTGTGTTTCCTTTTATTCGGAGACGGATTGACTTTTGGAGGCATGACGTCATACAGTAGCTGGGCAAAGCTCTGATCCGCCAGGCTGGAATATTGTGTGCAGTTCTGATCACCACATTATAGGAAGGATGTAAAACTTTGAAAAGAATCAGAGAAGTTGTACTGGGATGTCGTGTGGTATGGAGTGCAGGTCTTATGAGGAAAGGCTGAACAACGTGAGCTTGTTTTCTTTAGAGAGAATGTTGAAAGGTGACTAAATTGAGACATAAAGATAATCAGAGATTGAGATAGGTTGGACAGTGAGAACCTTTATCCTCTGATGGTGATGGTTGTCATGAGGGAACATAACTTTAAATGTGAGGGGTGATAGATTTTAGATAGATGTCAGAGGTAGTCTCTTTATTTTGAGAATAGTAGCTGCGTAGAACAGCCAGCCTGAAACAGGTGTGGACTCACCAATATGAAAGGTATGCAACTGGGTATTGGATAGACACATGTTTCAAAAGGCAACCAGAAATGGTATGCCTAAATTGTGAAAACATGCTCTTTGGTGCATCTGACCCTCCGAAGAGTAACCCACGCAGACACATTCCCCTATACTTACCCCTGACTAACAACCGATACTATGGGCAATTCAGCTTGGCCAATGCAATTGACCTGCACATCATTAGATTGTGGGAGGAAACCGGAGGACAGCGAGGAAATTCGCACAGACATGCAGAGAATGCGCAAATTCCACACATATGGTCGCCTGAGGTTGGAATCAAACGTGGGTCCCTCGCGCTTTGAGGCAGCAATGTTAACCATTGAGCGATCATGCCAAATATTGCAGGAAAGTTGGGCTTTAGACTGGTTTCACAGATCAGAGCAACGCCAAGGGCCAAAGGGCCTGTACTGTGGTAATGTTCTGAATTCTATGTTCTCTCACCTCTCTCCTTCCTTTTCATCTCTCTCTCTCTCTCTCTCTCTCTCTCTCTCTCTCGCTCTCTCTCTCTCCTGTTCCTCTCTATCACATAAAGCTAAGCTTACAATGGCAGGGAACCTCAGACCCGTGGCATGTGCCTCTTGCTTGATGTGGGAGCTCAGGAACGTGTCTGATGTTCCTAACTCTTACACTTGCAAGAAGGGTATCCAGCTGCAGCTCTTGTTAGACCGCATGACACCTCTGGAGCTGCTGATGGACTCATTGTGGAGCATCTGCTTTGCTGAGGAAGTCGTGGATAGCCCGTTTACACCGCAGGTTAGTATTGCTGAGGGAGGCAGTGAATGGGTGACCAAAAGCCAGAAAAAGAGGAGGAAGGCAGTGCAGGTGTCCCCTGTGGTCATCTCCCTCCAAAACAACTGTACCGTTTTGGAGACTGTTGGGTGAGTTGGCTCAGCAGGAGAGGGCAGCAATTGTCAAGATCGTGGCACCATGGCGGGCACTACTGTTCAGCAGGACTGGAAAAAGACTCATAGGGCCATAGTCATAGGGGATTCTATATCGAAGGGACTATGCTGGTGGTTCTCTGGCCGAAAACGGGGAATCCCGGACAGTATGTTGCCTCCCAGGTGTTCAGGTCAGGGATGTAATTGATTGGCTGCAGAACATTCTAAAAGGGGAGGCTGAACAGCCAGTTGTCTTGGTGCATTTATGCATCAACAATATAATTAGAAAATGACACGAAGTCCTGAAAGAAAAATTCAGGGAGAGAAGTTAAAGAGGAGGACCTCAAAGGTAGTGGTCTCAGAATTACTACCAATGCCACGTGCTAGCCAGCGTAGAAATGAAAATAAGGGGTGCAGATTTTTTGGACATTTATACAGGTTCTGTGGAAGGTGGACTAATACAAAATAGGACAGTCTACATCTGAACCAGAACGTAGCCAATGTCTTTGAGGGAGTATTTGCTACTGCTGTTGGGGAGGTTTTAAACGAATGTGGAGGGGACTGGGAACCAGAGGCGAAAACAAGTAGGCAACGAGGTGGAGTTTGCAGACTCCAAGAACCATGAAGATAGCATTAATAAAAGGAAGAGTAGGCAGAGAGCAGATGAACGCAAAAGAACTGATGGCTTGAAATGCATCAAATTTAATGCAAGGAGTAAGCAGATGAACTCAGGGTTTTGATTGGTGCCTGGGATTATGACGTTATTGCAATCACAGAGACTTGGTTGCAAGAATGGGCATGATGTTTCACAACTAAATGTTCCAGATATAGACGCTTCAGACAGGACAGGGAGGGAAGTAAAAAGGGGCGTGGAGTTGCACTGCTGGTCAGAGATAATATCACGACTTTGCTAAATGAGGACATTATAGAAGTCCTGGTGAGTGATCCATTATGGGTGGAGCAGAGAAATAAGCAGGGTGCACTTACGCTGTTGGAATTGTATGACAGGCCTCCCAAAAGCGAGCATGAGGTGGAAGGACAAACTGGTGAACAGATTATGGAAGGACGTAGTGGCGATAAGGTTGTGGTGATGGGAGATTATAATTTTCTTAACATTGGCTGGGATACACTTAGCGTCAGAGGTCTGGATGGGGTAGAACTTGTAAGAAGAGTCCAGGAGAGTTTTCTAGAGCAGTATGTCAATAGCCCGACGAGGGAAGGAGCCATATTGGACCTGGTACTGGGGAACGAGTGAGGACAGGTGGCAGAAGTTTCAGTAGGAGATTTCTTTGGGAACAGTAAACAGAATTCTGTAAGTTTTCGAATACTAGTTGATAAAGATGAGAGAGGTCCTAATGGAAGAGTACTAAACTGGGCCAAGGCCAGTTACATCAAAACTGGCAGGAGCTCAGAAATGTGGATTTGACATAGCTATTTGAAGGGAAGTCCACATTTAATATGTGGGAGGCTTCAAAGATAGGTTGAAGATAGTGCAGGATAGGCATTTCCCGTTGAAGGCAAAGGATAGGAACCATGGATAACAGGAGAAAATGTACGACTAGCCTAGAGGAAAAGGGAAGCGTACATAAGGTCGAGGCAGCTAATAACAGTACGTGCATTGGACAACGATCGGAAGAGTAGGACCAGTCTTAAACGAGGAAGCAAGCGGGCTAAAATGTGCCATGATATAGTTTTATCGAACAGAATTAAGAAGGCTCTGAAAGCATTTTCTTCTTATATAAGAAGCAAGCAGGTTAAAAGGGAAATGATTGGTCCACAAGAGGATAATAAAGGAAGTCTGTGTATCGAACTTGAGAGAATTGGTGAGATTCTGAATGATTACTTTGCGTCAGTTCACGGAGTAGAGAAACATGGTTTATCTTGAAATGGGAAATAGAATTTTGATTAGTCTGGTTCACGTTGACATAAGTAAGGAAGATGTGTTGGGCAGGCTCGAGGTTATTACGATGGACAAATCCCCTCCACCAGATGGGATCTATCTCAGGTTACTGAGGGAGGCAAGAGAGGAAATAGCTGGGACCCTAACAGATATCTTTGTGGCATCTTGAAATACAGGTGAGTTGCCAGTGGACTGGAGGATTGCTCATGTTGTCCCCTGTACAAGAAGGGTAGTCGGGATATTCCAGGTAACTACAGACCAGTGAGTCTGACTTTGGTGGTGGGGAATTTACTGGAGAGGGTACTGAGGGAGGGGGTCTATTCATATTCAGAAAAGAGTGGGCTTGTCAGTGATAGGCAACATGGGTTTGTGCGGGGGAATTCGTGCCTTACCAACTTACTAGAGATCGTTACGTGCTGTTGGCGTCATATACATGGACTTCAATAAGGTTTTGATGAGGTTCTCCATGGTAGACTAATGGAGA
>NC_057716.1:115135352-115136728 GCF_004010195.1 Chiloscyllium plagiosum
TATGGGCAATTCAGCTTGGCCAATGCAATTGACCTGCACATCATTAGATTGTGGGAGGAAACCGGAGGACAGCGAGGAAATTCGCACAGACATGCAGAGAATGCGCAAATTCCACACATATGGTCGCCTGAGGGTGGAATCAAACGTGGGTCCCTCGCGCTTTGAGGCAGCAATGTTAACCATTGAGCGATCATGCCAAATATTGCAGGAAAGTTGGGCTTTAGACTGGGCAGATGGATTTCAATAACGCCAAATGTGAACTGATGCATCTGGGAGTGCAGGTCCATTGTACCCTGAAGGTTGTTGCAAAGGTCGATAGAGTGACCAAGAAGGCATACATTATGCTTCCCTTCATTGGTTGGTGTATTGAGTATAAGAGCTGGCAAGTCATTTTAAAATTATACAAGACGTTGGTTCGGCCACATTTCGAATACTGTGTACATTTCTGGTCGCCACATTATCAAAAGGATGTGGATGCTTTGGAGAGGGTGCAGAGAAGGTTTACGATAATGTAACCTGGTAAGGAAGGTGCAAGCTATGAATGGAGGTTGAGTAGGTTAGGTTTGATTACATGAAAAAAAACGATTGGGGTGACCTGATTGAGGTTTACAAAATAATGAAGGGTATAGACAGGGTGGAGAGAGACTAGCTTTTTACCCAGGGTGATGGACTCAGTAACGAGTGTTCACGCTTTCAAGGTGAGAGGTAGAAAGTTTAAGGGGGATACACGCGGCAAGCACTTCACACAGACAGTGGTGGGCATTTGGAACGCATTGCCAGCAGAGGTGGTAGAGGCAGGCACGGTAGATTTATTTAAGATGCGTCTGGGCAGATGCATGAGAAGGTGCGGAGCAGAGGTATAAAGATGTTAAGAATTGGGCGACAGGTTTAGACAGTATATTTGGATCGGCTCAGGCTTGGCGGGTTGAAGGGCCTATTCCTGGGCTGGGCATTTTCTTTGTTCTTTCTTCTTTGCTCCATCTTGCTTCTCGCTCTCTCCCTCTTCAACCCTCTCCACTCTATCCCACTTGCCACGCTATCTCAACCCCATTCCACTCTCTCCCTCCTCCCTCCCTTCCCACTCCCTCTCCTTTCTCTCTTCCTCCATCTCTCTCTCTCACACCTCTCTTCCCACACTCGCTCTTCACCATTCACTCACCACGCCCTCCCTCGCTCCTCCATTCACACTCTCACTTCCCCTTCCCTCCCACTCTCTCTGCCCTTTCCACTCTCACCCACTTTACACTCTCTTTCCCCCGGCTGAATATACTTTCTCTCCACCATTCCATGCAACTTCCTCACCCACTCCGTTCCCACTGTCTCTATTCCGTCTTGCTTCTCACACTCACTCATCTCTGCCTTCCAATTCTCTCTAT
>NC_057716.1:115137228-115145874 GCF_004010195.1 Chiloscyllium plagiosum
TCTTGTGCAGTTTCAATGCTTCACATCTTTTTCTTTGGACTTTGAAATCTCCTTTCACCTGAATCCTGTCCCTGCATCCTGTCTGTTAGTTTAAAAACTTGTCCATTAACCTACCGACGTGACTGATCAGCACGATTCCAGTGGGGCAATCTGAATGGAGATTTTTTTGAAAAGATCAGGTGCAGGATGAGAGTGAACCTGGCTGACCATCCGATTTTGTCCAGCCCTCCTGCCCTTGAACTGAGTGGCTTGGTCTGCCATTTCAGAGGGTAATTCAGAAGCAAACACTTCGCTGTGGGTATGTCATGCAGATCACATGAGGATGGCAAATATCCTTCTCGAAAGAACAAGTGTTTGGGTTTTTAGTACATCAGCAATCGTTTCATACTCACTTGTGGATTGTTAATGAATATTTTAAAAATAATTGATTTCACATTCCACCATTTCTGATGGTTGTATTCAAACCTGTATCCCATGAACATTAGCTGAAATTTTGAATACATGCTCGAGCAATTATACCACTAGTCCATCACTTAGCATGCTCACGGGTTGCTCACACCTGAACACCAATATTAGTGCATCATGAATCAAAACTGCTTGTTCCTCCACAATAGTTCGAACCTTAAAACTTCCTTCACTTTGGTATTACCACTCAGTATCTCTCCATGTGCTATCCCTCACTTTGTTGCCGAAATGCTGCCTCTGTCATCGCCTCTCGCTCTGACAGCTACTCCAGTTCCTGAGTGAACGGAACTTTCCGCTCCAGAAATACCCGACAGCACAGGCCAGGAATCGATAATGGGATTGTCCAGATCTCTATGGGACTCAGTCCCGTTCAATTTATGCAATCCTCACTGCATTAGTTTAATTTCTCATTGTGTCTCTTCCTCTGTCTCCCATTGGTACTCATGTAGTTCACGACTCAATAGACTTCTCAACTGCTGGGTGTCTCGCCTCTCATTTCATTGAAGATGATCGGTCAGACAGACAAGTGGTAAGGAGATCTGGAGGCCTCAATAAATCCTGCAGCGAAGGTACAACACTCATAGTGCACAGAACAGAGAGCAATGACAGGGTTCTCATCATCAGCTAACAAAACATGACATAGATACAGTGCTGCACTTTAAAGAAGCATCCCGGTCTCAATCACTGCCCCTATTTTATGTTTTGTTGCACTAATACAGCATAGGGAGTTCACAGTAATCAATTTAGGCATGTGCTGTCTTAGTGAGCATCAGTGCAACAGAGGTGAAAACAGGCCTATCACAAGAGAGTGGTAATGCTGCCTGCAATCTTTATTTTCTGTGTTCACTCGCCAACGCGAGACATGTCCTATCTCGGAAACCAATGTCTTCAATATCTTTTGACTCTTGTAACAGATCCTGTCCCTAGCCTCCTCCCTTCCCTATCGGCCCTACACATATTTGTGACGTACTGCATTCCAGACTAACTTCCCTGGCGCTGCAACTTGTATTTGTCAAGACAACATGCCTTATCTCA
Organism: Chiloscyllium plagiosum; assembly: GCF_004010195.1. Classification (NCBI taxonomy): domain Eukaryota; kingdom Metazoa; phylum Chordata; class Chondrichthyes; order Orectolobiformes; family Hemiscylliidae; genus Chiloscyllium; species Chiloscyllium plagiosum. The sequence continues at coordinate 115,138,729 of NC_057716.1, forward strand.
GTACTCTCTTCCTCCAATAACTGGAGACTGAATAATGCGAAACAGAAACAACTCATCTAACTCGTTCATGTTGACCACCGTTCCTCAATGAAACGAGTCACGTTTGCCTGTTTTTGACCCATATCCCTTTTAGCTTTCTCCTCTCCATTTATGTCTACAAATTTCTTTTATATGTTGCAATTTTATTGTTTTCTACCACTCCCCGTGGTAGCTCATTCAATACGTGCACCATCCACTGTGTGGAAGATATTCACCTTCGATACCATTTATGTATGTCGTCTCTCACTTCATATTATTCCATCAGTTATGTACACCTCTACATCGGGGTAACGACCTTGGCTACTCACCTTCCCTGAACCCCTCATGGTTTTGCAAACATTTGTAAAGCCACGTCTCAGCTACCACGCTCAAAGGAAATTCGATGAAAAACGAGAAAAATACCTCTGCTATCGTACCAGCCACTAATTTTCCACAATGTTCTGGGATACACTTGTTCAGGACCTAGGACCTTTCTGTACCTTTGTGTTTTAAACTTGCCAGCGCCACCTCTTCTGTATTATAGAGTCTTTGCAATACATCACTTTTTCTTTCCGTTTGTTTCCTAGTCTTTATCCAAGGTACTCTCTGACACGGAAGCTTCATTTCGGCTCTCGGCTACCCCCTGTGATTCCACACGTGGATGGCCTCGTTGATCTTTGTGGGACCTTATTGTCTCTCTAGTTTTTTTTATACTTGGGTGCTGCAAAATCTCTTTGAATTCACCTTAGCCTTATCTGCCAAAGCTATCTCATTCCTATATTTTTCTTCCCAGCTTATCCAGCCAATCGTTATTTCTCAACCCACCAGTATCAGTAGTGTCTTGGTCAATCTTTGGTCCAATTTCTGTTTCAGAACATGCTTCCAAAAGCAGGATGATCACAACTGCACGCAGTACTCCAAATAGAGACCCAGCAGTGTCTTGTAGAACCGTATCATGATCTACCAACTCATATACTCCATCTCTGTCCCATGAGGTCAAGTGTACCAAATGCCGCATTCACCATCCTGTCTACCTGTGCTGCCACTTCCAAGGAGCAATGCAACTGCACCCCTTGGTCTCCCTTATTTTCGAAACACTACACATGGCCCTACCATTAACTGTGTTAATGTTCCCTGGTTTGTCTTTACAAAATCCAACACCTGAAGTAACTATATCTTTCATTTTTTTGGTGCACTGTCCCAGTTGATCAACATCCCCTTCGATAACTGTATTCACTGTCCACTATAACAGTAATGTTGTTCTCCACAATCTTACTAATAATGACTAACAATATTTTGAACCAAATCATGTCTATAAATGATGCACATCAGTGGACCCAGCAACGATCCTTTCGCCACACTGCTGGTCACAGACCTCCAGTCTAAACAACAAACCTCTACCACCACTCTCTATCGCCTCCTGTCAAAACCAATTTGTTTTCAATTGGTTAGCTATCCCTGATCCCAGGAGATCTAACCTTACTAACCAGTGTACCATGCCAAACCCTGCCAAACGCGTTGCTGAGGTCAGTGTGAAAATTTTCACTGCTCTGCCTTCATCTTCAACATACTCAGTCAAGTTTGTGAGACACTATTCGTATGCACAAAGTTGCGTTAACTCTCCTTCATCAATCCTTTTTTTCCCAAATGCCTGAAACTCCTGCCGAGCAGAATCCTTCCAACAACATACGCACTACTGGCATTAGGCTAATTAGCCTTTAGTTCGATGATTTTTCCTCGTAGCCTTTCTTCAATACTGGTACAACATTAACCACCATCCAGGGTTCCAGCTCACCACCCATTGTTGTCAGTGTTTGAAATATATCTTTAAGGGGGCCGGCGATTTCGTCCCTAACTTCCATGAATGTCTTGGGATACATTTGATATTTCCCAAACATCAGTCTGTCTTTTACGCATTCTGAAAGCTCCAGCACCTCCTGTTCTGTGATGTTTTGAAGACATCGCAGTTTATTTCTCTGACTTACCCGGTTCTTCCACGCAGTACGTTTTGACTTGAAATTTGCATTTAGGATCTCAGCCATTTCCTGTGGTTCCACACATGGGTATCCCCATTGATGTGTAAGGGACCACATACTGTTACTAGTTAACGTTTTGTTATTAAAATATTTGAAGAATTTCTTTGGATTTTCCTGAACATTATATGCCAAAAGTTTCTCAGGTCCCTGTTTGTACCCCGGCTTTCCCTCTTAAGTGTATTACTATTCCCACAATGTTTTTCAAGTGATTCACTTAATCCAGGCTACCTATATGTGTCCCCATTTTCTTGACCAGTTTCAGTATCCCCAGTCATCCAGTGCTTCCTATTGTGTCAGTATTGTCCTTCACACTAACAGGAATATGCTGACTCGGAACCCTCATTTTGTCTATCTTTGAAAGCTTGCCACTTTCCAGATATCCCTTTACCTGCAAACAGTCTCCCTAAAAATCGTTTGAAAGCTCTTTTCTAATACCTCTGGATTCGGGTAAGGCCAATTTTGATCTTTAACTTGTAGTCCAGATCGATCCTTTTCCGTAGCTATTCTCAAGCGAATAGAATTGTGATCATTTTGTCAAAATGCTCCCCCACGAGCATCACAGTGCCTTTCCTTAGCTTGTTTACCAAGAGGAGGTCAGGCTTTACCCTTTTATTCAATTGGACCATTTACATTTTGACTGAGGGAGTTGTGTTGAACATACTTAACGAATTTCTCCCATCCAAGCTCTGACACAATGGCAGTCCCAGTCTAAGTTTGGAAAGTTAAAACCACGATCATTACAACCCTACCATTCTTACTGTTATCAGAGATCTTATGACATATTTTCTGGTCAATTTTCTGCTGACTTTTGGGGACCTGTAGGACAGTCATATCAAATTGATAATCCATTCTTCTTTCTCAGTACCATTAATGCAACTTCAATGCACGATCCCCATGAATATCCTGTCTTAGTGCTGATGTATTTTTAGTGACCACACAAAAACTCACGAAACCGTCTTCTCTCACCTCCCCTTCTGTATTTCTTGAGACGCTGGAAGGGGAGGGTTTTCAGTTCTTGGATCATGGGGACCTCTTCGGGGTAGAGGTGACCTTGGTAAGTGGGACGGGACACCAGTATCCCTTACGGGAGTTTTGGTAATGTTACTCAGGAGAGTTTAAAATTGTTTGGCAGAGGGTCGGGTCTCAAAATAGGAGAGGGACACTCGGCCAGTTAGGGGAAAATACGTTAGTGTCGAAACCAAGTTTACGATTCAGGATGTCCAGGGGCAGAATACAGGGACTTCGGGTTGAAAGTGCATTTATTTCAAAGTACGAGGCTTGACTGTGAAGGCAGGCGAGCTTAGAACCTTGATTGGCTCTGGGGACTGGGATATTATGGCCAGAACAGAAGCACGGCTGCGAGAAGGGCAGGACTAGCAGCTCAGTGTTCCAGGATACAGAAGCTGCAGGCGTGAAAGAAGGACAAGTAAGTGAGGAAGGAGCTTTGCCCTTTTGAAAAGGGAGGACATAACAACAGTGTTTCGAGATGATACTTTTTAGGCGTAATCAAATTAGGCAATATAATTAGAACTTAGGAAGAAGAAGGGTTTTGACACACATTTGGGACCATATTATAGACTTCCATATAGCCAATAGATACAAGAGAGCAGATGTTTAGAGAGATTGCAGATACCTGTAGGAATAATAGAGTCGTATTGGTTGTACATTTTAATTTAGTCTTGTATTGAATGTGACATCCAGATTTTGAAAGGCCTGGATGGTGAAGGAGGTATTATGTGTGTGGAGGGGTGGGGGAGTTGGGATGGGGTGCTGGTGAAGTTTGTCACATGCGTTCAAGAAAATTTCCCAAAATCAACATGTAGAGGACACTATGCTACTCAGCTGGTGCAGCACTGGTTCACCCCTTAGAAACAATGTTGGGCAAGTGAATGAAGTGTCTCTCAGAGACCACGTTCGTTCCAGTGAACCCAACTGTCTCCGTATTAATGTAGTTATGGAAAAAGATATTGCAGGTGAACATATGAAGGTGATGAACTGGAACATGGCCAGCTTTGTAGCCATTGGCGGGTTCGAGCAAAGGTCGATTGGGTGATGGGAAAAAGCACAGAACACCAGGTTATAATCCAAAAGGTATTTGGAAGCACTAGCTTTCGGAGCGCTGGTGATCATTGAAAACAATGACAGACTTAATCGAAATTTATTTAATATTCATTTCCATGACACTGCGATCATTTTGCTATAAAGTCCTTGTCTTATGATTGTGCTCTGCAAACACCTTATGAAGGAGCAGTGATTCTATAGCTGGTGCTTTCAAGTTAACCTGCTGGACTATAATTTGGTTGTGTGTTTTATTTAATTGGTTCACCCGAGTCCAACAGCGGCTCCTCCACATCATGCTGACCATCGATGGGGTGAGTCTGTTTGAAGGAAAATGAATGGCTTCTAAATGGGAGGCATTTACAATTTTGACATCAAGCACCCTGTTAAGGTGAAGGGAAAAGCTGCTTGGCTGATGAGGGATATTGTGACTCTGCTCAGGAAAAAGAAGACTGCATACTTTGGCTTTAAGATTTCTTTGTCGACCCACCTTCTTCCAGTAACAAAGACACGATCAATCTGTAGAAACCTGCAATCTTCTCAGGCCACAGCACACTCCTGATCTGTCGAACTCACTCCAATGCCTGTGACTCTCTCGATCCTGTTCCTATAAGACTCACTTTCTATATTACATCATCCATCGCTGTCACCCACCTGCTCATCTCCATAACCTTCTCAAGCTTTTACATCTCTATCTTTGTCAGCGTTTACTCCAGTACAAGTTTTCCCACTTTGATCAAGCTGGAGGAATTCACGAGTGCTGTCTAATCTGTGTAACTGTCTCCAACCGAAATTCTTGTCCCACATCCGTCAAGTCAAAATAACCTCCAGAACTTGAGACTTTTTGTATCAGTAAACATCTTAGAACAATGACTACCCTGCATATCTCTGTTTGGTTTTCGGGTCTATACAACCCACATTATCTCTGTAATCTGCGTCATTAACCTGTAATGCTCATGAATGTGTAGACTAGCTCATCCTATCAACATTCGTACGCCTGTAAACTGCTCCATCCCTCCCAATCGCCCCATCTCCATGAACTACGGTAGGCCGAACAGCTCTCCACGTTTCTGTTACCTCCTGTGGGTCTGCGATCCTCGCTCAAGAGAAACCACCTCCTGTCCCCACAAACCTTCAAATCTGGGTCGCATGTTCCAGATCGGATCATTGCTGTCACTGTCATCTGCGACAATTCAAGTAAACTTTCCAATTGGTGTCTGATCATTCAATCCCCATACACTCACCGTTTCTGGAACCTCTTCCTGCCATTCTAACTTTCACTATTTCGAGTATAAAACGTCAAAGCATAGTAGAGGCCCTTCGGCCCTCGATGTTGCCCTATTCCACAGAACTTAAACGTTATTGTCATTCATGTGCCTATTCAAGAGTCACTTAAATGTCCCTTATGCATCTGAATTCACCACCACTACTGACAATGCATTCCACGTACCCAACCTTTGTGTATAAAGAACCTACCTCCGACGTGTCCCCTAAGCCTTCCTCCATTCAACTTAAAGTGTGCCTTCTCGTTGTAGCTGTTTTCGCAATGGCGAAAATATCTGGCTAACCACTCGATGTATCACATCATCTCGTGCACTTCTCTCCAGTCACCTCTCATCCTTTATCATTCCAATGAGAAAAGACCTCCTCCCTCAAACTTCCTGCGAAAAACTTGCCCTCCTGTCCTGGCAACATACGAATTAATCTCCTCTGCACACTTTCTAGAGCCTCCACATTTTTCTTATAATGAATCAACTGAAACTGAACAGAATATGCTAAGTGTGGTCAAACAAGGCATCCATAGAGCTGCAGCATAACCTCGTGGGATCTTTCACTCAATTCCCCAGTTAATGAAAGGCGAAACACCATATGCCTTCTTAACAACCCTATCAACTCAGTTGGCAACTTGAGGGTTCCAAGATCCGTCTGTTCCTTAATATTGCAAATAAACCTGCCTTTTTCCCTATGAAGGTCTTCTTCAGAATCCCCCAATTGTAAACCATCACTGTCTTGAATACTTTCTCTAGACCATGCAACGCTCACAAACTGTGAAAGATCTTGAAGTCCCTGCAATCTTCCTCAGCTCTATAACATTCTTCATTAGAATCAACTCACAAAATTATTGAAGACGCTTTTAGCCACTGAAACATTTCTTAATATTTGCAAAATCTTCCAGTCCTGATATCCCACCCTATCACTCTACTTTCACTAACTTACCGTGCCCTTCTAGGAAACATTGCGAGGAAGAATTGTAGAATCCGGGTCATGTTCAGGGGGTAGAAAGGGTTGCAGAAACTGGAGCATGGTCCAATTGTTAAAAGCGATGTGGGCCCTGAAGGATGTTAGAGATAGCAGGAAACAAAGAACCTGGAGAATGGGAACAAGTTAGAATAGGTTGTGGATGCTGAAAAAGTTAAGATTTGAATCACGGATTTGTTTTTCAATCTGACTATCACGCCGATCTTAATGACCTAATTTTGGAGACATTTACCAGAATGGTTGTGCACATCTTCAGATTCCCAGGCTGGGAGATATGGCATCAGGCTTGAATATATTAGCCCATCCTGTTTGTATGCCTGATGCTGAGCTGGTGTTGCTCTGGTACAAAGCATTTTCCGTGCATCTGGTGACCTCCAGATATACATGACTGACCAGAGCTCACGTCATCAAAACCTTCGTTGAGAATGTTTTTCCTCATTGTTAAGTGGCCTTTCCGTGAGATGCAGGTGTTGCGGAGCTTCCATTTTGAGAGAATAATGTCTTGTTCATGGGAAAATGTGAAGCTGTCAAAAATGAAGTAACGGTAGGTCAGAGGGAGTGCACGGTGTTCATTTTAAAGAGAAAAGAAAGGCTGGTGGGTGCACAGAATGCAGGCTGACTGGTGAAATTAAACTTTGATTAAGAAAAATAAGAAAGCATATGTCAGGTAGAGACAAGAGAGATCGAGGGAATCATTAGAGCCATACAAAGGCGGGAGGAGTGTACAAAAGATTGAAATCAGGAGGTTAAAAATGGAGCATGAGTTAGTTTTGGC
>NC_057716.1:115146196-115163641 GCF_004010195.1 Chiloscyllium plagiosum
ACAAAACGGTAACTATGGTGATAATAGGGTCCCTTCAAGATTAGCAAGGCAGACAATCCGTGGAGCTGCAGGACATGGGTAGATAGCAAACAAATATTTCACATTAGTGTTCAATATTGAGAAGGACTTGGAAGTTATAGATTGTGTTAAAATAGATGGCGAAATCATGGAAATATCCACACTTCAGAGGAGGAGGTGCTGGATGTCTTGAAACGCATAAAGGTGATTAAACTCACAGGACCTGATCTCTATGGGAAGATCGGGATATAATTGCTGGACCTCTTGCTGAGACATTTCTACTATTGATAATCCCACGGGAGGTATCAGAAAACTTGTGTTTGGATAAGGTGGTGGCAGCACTTAAAGGTAGTTAAGAAAAGCCAGGGAACTTTAGATGTGTGATCTTGACGTTGGTGTTGGGCAAGTTGAAGGAGAGAATTCTGAGGGACAGGATTTATATGTATTTTGAAAAGGGAGGTCTGATCATGGACAGTCAACATGGCGTTTTGTGAAGGAAATCATGTCTCAAGAATCTGGCTGAGTTTATTTGAAGAAGCGACAAAAAATATTGATGAGGGCAGAGCGGTGGATGTGACCTTTATGGACTTCAGCAACGTTTTCAACAATATGCCTCGTGGGAGATTGGTTCGCAAGGTTAGATCTCTTCTAATACAGGGAGAACTAGCCATTTGTATACTGAACTGGCTCGTACAAAACATAGGGTGATATTGGCGGGTGCTGTTTTTCAGACTGGAAAGCTGTAACGAATGGAGTACGACAAGGATTGGTGCTGGGTCCCCTGCTTTCCATGATTTTCAAAATGCTTTGTATGTGAACATAGGAGGTAAAGTTAAAAGTTTGCAAGTGACATCAAAATTGGAGGTGCAATGTACAGCGAAGATGGCTACCTTAGATTACAACGGGATCTTGAGTAAATGGCCCAATGGGCTGAGGAGTGTCATATAGAATTTAATTAAAACAAATGTGAAGTGCTGCATTTTTGAAAACAAAATATTAGCTGAAATTGTACACTTAATGGTAGGACCTCGGGAGTATTGCTGAACAAAGAGAGTTTATAGTGCACGTTGATTGTTCCTTGAAAGTAGCGTCGCTGCGAGATAGGATAGTGAAGAAGGCATTTAGTATGCTTTCCTTTCTTGGTCAGAACATTGAACATAGAAGAGGCGAGATATTGTTGTGGCTGTACTGGACAATGGTTAGGCCACGTTTTGAATTTTGCGTGTAATTCTGGTCTCCTCCCTATCAGATGGATCATGTGTAATTTGAAATGGTTCAGAAAAGATTTACAAGGCTGTTGCCAGGGTGGGAACATTTGAGCTGTTCGAAGAGGATGAATCAGCTGGAGCTGTTTCCCCTGCAGTATCAGAGGATGAGGCGTGAACATATAGAGGTTAATAAAATCATGATGGGCATGGATAGTATAAACAAACAAGGTCTTTTCCCCGGGGTGGTGGAGTCCATAACTGGATGGCATAGATTCAGGTTGATTGGGGCAAGATGTAAAAGGGACGTAAGTGGCAGCGTTTCTTTCACATAGAGGGTGGTGCATGTATGGAATGTACTGCGAGAGGAAGTGATGGAGGCTGGCACAATTACAGCATTTAAAATGCTTCTAGATGGGAAAATGAATCAGAAGTGTTGACAGTGATATGGGCCGGCTGCTGGCACGTGGAACTAGATTTGATTGGGATATCTGGTTGGCATGGACGAGTTGGACCGAAGGGTATGTTTCTGTGCTATACGTCTCAACGATTCTCTGACTCGAAATGTTTTCCGCTATTCATTTCGAGCTATACATCTCAGATTGTTTGCCCTGTTTACCGTGGTTGTTTTCCACTCAAACTCATGTATTTGTCTTTGTTATCGGTTTTCGGTAGTACTTTATGGTGACTGTAAAACTTTATAATCTCTTTGATCTCCAAAATACGACGATTTGCTGAAGGATCTCTCAGTGTGACATCACACCTTTAGTCAGTTTCAACACCCAACGGTTGATCTGAGATAGTTACATCCCTAGCCATTTGCCCCATATGTTATTCAAATTAGCACTGAAAAAATCATTCGAAGGTGTGTTTGGAGAATATCAATTTCCTCAGTAAAATTGTCCCAGATCATGCAAAACTTGAAGTGTCCCAAAATTATCACAGTGCCTTTGCATTGAACAGGAATTCATTGAAATTTGAATCAATGTTGAGCAATGAAATGCTGCTCGGCAGCTTAAAAAAAATGTTCTCCTGTTTCTGATTTTGACACGTAGGACCAGAGCTTGCACTCAGACTGATCCAAAGGCCAAATGCATTCTGTGCAATACCAATGTTATCCATTTCTGTCAAGGATATCTATCCTGCTTTCCCATTCTGCTCGAGATCACGCAAGGATGTGTGCCTGTTAATATTTTTCCAACTTTTGTTCATCTTGTAACCTCATCTCTCTGCCTAGTAAATCTTATTTATCTCTCTTACGCAAGTCCATGTACCTTTTTGTAGATACTATGTCCGTTGCAGAAGATAGGACCTGTTCTCGGAGTTTGAGGCATGCAAGGCACTGGTGAAGATGAGTTGGACGAAAAGTTATGTTTCCTTGCTGTATGACTCTATACTATGACAACAATACTGGAGATGGATTAGACAGCAGAAACGTCAGCTCTTTTCTCGTCTTATAGACCTCTTGAGATTTTCCAGCATTTTCTATTTTTGTTTCAGATTCCAGCATTCACATTAATTTGTTTTTATTTAATATCACCTTCTAAAGGGTGACCTCCTTTTTCTTCTGTTGTGCCGATGCTCACTAAAACAGCACAGGCTTGGATTGATAACTGTGAACTTCTATGCGATCTCAGGAGGTTTAGTACAGCAGAGCTGAAAATAAGCCTCCCAAATGCACGCTACTTGTGCAATCCTCTCATGTCCTTGCAAAACTACCGATCTGTAGACACCAACTGTAAAAACTGTAAAGTCTGTGTAACACACTCCTGTCGTTATCAAGCAGCCTGTCAATGTCAGCTCCTCCACTCTCTTCATCTATTTACTTGTCTTAATTATCGTCTCCAGCTTTTACATCTCTTTCTGTGTAAACGTCACCCTCTGCTACAACCCTCCCTCCCACAGGAACCTTCTCCAGTTTCTGCAATGCTTCCTATCAGTGTAACTGTGTCCAGATCCTACTGCTGTTCCCGTTTCTCCAAACTCTGCCAGACTCTCCAGTCTTACCATCTATGTAAACTGCAGAAACTAAATATTGATATCAGAAAATGACGTCATTCACGACAGCCTTCCGTACTTTCGTTAGTTTCCCAATTCTTTCCAAAGCTATTCATCTCTGTATATCGCACCATGCCATACAGCACTCCCTGTCAGTGAAAACAGCACACATCTGGCACTGAAAATCCTCACTATCCTTTTTGTCACATGCGTGCACTTCAGATCCCCCTGTATCCTCTCCAACTCCATTGACTACAACTTGTTTCATGTTATAACTCTTCCAGCTCATATGTTATACCCCATCTCTGTGGTATTCTTCAGTCACAGCAATTCTCGTTCTCTGTATGCAGACCTTCCACTTCTTTCGATCGATGTGAGGTTACTGATAATTTGCAGCATTTAAATAACTGTAGCAGCCTAATACTCTTCAATGCAACCTGCCCTTGTATCTTCCTCAAGTACTCCAAGTACTGTCCTTGTAATATTTTCTAGCATCAGCAACCGTTCTCGATTTCTGTAACATCCTACTGAAAACCAGGACATAGCTCTAGGTAACTGATAGGAATGCTGCAAACCTGCGCTCTCAGTCCTCACTAACACTCTGAACCCCTGTTGTCCTACAAACCTTTGCACTTCTGTCTCCTCCAAAGTCTTCATACACTCTTACTCTTGTATACGTAAATGATCTGGAAGACGGCATATACATAAATGATCTGGAAAAGGGCACTGTTGTTATGATGCAGATGACATGAAGATCCGTGGAGTAGCAGAAAGGATAAAGGTCTGTCAAGGAATAGAGGAGAACATAGACCGATGTAGAGCTGGGCGTAGAAGTGGCAGAAGAAGCTCAATTCAGGCAAATGTGATGTGATGCATTTTGGTAAGTCTAATTCTCGAGCGAATTGTACAGTAAACGGAAGAGCCTTGGGAAAAGTTGATCAGCAGAGAGATCTCGGAGTGCAGGTCCATTCTACCATGAAGGTTGCAGCACAGGTGGATAGAGTGGTCAAGAAGTCATATGGTATGCATGCCTTCATCAGACGTGGTATTGAGTATAAGAACTGGCAGGTCATGTTAAAATTGTACACGTCATAATTTCGGCCGAATTTAGAATAATGTGTACATTTCTGGTTGTCAATTTACCAAAAGGATGTGGATGATTTTGCGAGGGTGCAGAGACGGTTTACCAGGATGTTGCCTGCCATGGAAGGTGCTAGCTATGAAGAGAGTTTCGGTAGGTTTTGTTTATTCGAAGAAAGGAGTCGGGCGGGGGGGTGGGGCGGAAGGCCTAATTGAGGTCTGCATAATCATGAAGGGTATAGATAGAAATAAGCTTTTATCTCGAGGTGAACGATTCAATAACGAGAGTTCACGCTTGCAAGGTAAGAGGTGAAAAGCTGATAGACGTGGCAAGTATTTTACATCGAGGGTGGTAAGTGTCTGGAACGCATTCCCAGCAGAGATAGTAGCTTCATGAAAGATGTGTCTGGACAGAGGCATGCGTAGCTTGGGAGCAGAGGGGTACAGATGCTTAGGAAATGGGCGACACGTTCAGACAGTACATTTAGATCATTGCATGCTTCAAGGGGTGAAGAACCTATGCCTGAGCTGTAAATTTTCTGTTTTTTTTCACTCTGTTTTTTCAATTGTCCCTGGTTTTGTAAACTGATGCAGCTCCTTAATCCCTCTCGAACTCAGGAAATTCCTGCAGCTGCAAATAACATCCCTACCTGTGTAATGCCCAGCCCGTACAACCCTCCCAATTTCTGTAACCCCAACAGCTCCAACCACCATGCTCATATATGTATTCTCCAAACCCGACAATCCCCTCATCTCTGAAACTTATGTTGCTCCAACAACCAAGCTTATCTGTGTAATATCTCATCACTGCAATCCTCCGTATTTCTATATCTCCTGTAGCTCCAACGAGTACTCGTATCCGTGTGTTCTTCTGTCACGAATATCCATTTTATCTGTATAGAATCCTCCCTACCTCTGTAGCTCCTGCAGCTCCAGCTATCACCGCTATCTGTGCAATCTCCATTCGATTGTGGCTGAATTGTTTCTCAACCCCAAAGTCTCCCCTTCTCCCTGTATCCCTTGATCCCCTTACTGATCAAAAACCTATCTATCTCGATGTAAAATACATTGAATTACTTAGCTTCCACAACCCAATGAATAAATCCCTCGACGTCTCCATTCTAAAGATCGTCGCTTCATGCTGGAGCTGTTCTGTTTGGTCGCACCTACTGGTGAAAACATATTCCCACGTCCACTCCATTCATTACCTTCAGTATTCTGTAAGTTTGAATTATATTCCATCGCTTCCTCCTGAATTTTATCGTGTACAGATCCAGAGTCTTCAACTGCTCCTTATATGATTAGTATGTCATCCATTTCGATCTTTTTTGGAAATCTCTTTACTGTATCTACTTACATTCTTTTTTCCAGACAGATATTTTATAGCGTGTACAGTATGCTCCAAACACTGACCTCTGTGGATCTCCACTTGTCACCAACTGACTCATTTATATCCACTTTCTGTCTTCTGACAATGCCAAGAATGCTGTTTTGAAAGCGAGATTTCATTTCATAAACACTGCTGGACTTGTTTTCTTCTGGCTGGCTGGAACGAGCAGGTAGATAAAGGGGGGAGAATGGTTTCGTGGGAATTTCAAAAACCTTTTAGCAGGGCCACACTGATGAGATGCACAAGGAAAATTGGCGCATGTGGGATTGAGAGAATGTACTGGCATGGATTGAGTACTATTTAACAGATAGAAAATGTAGCAGGAATAAATGGATTAGGGATTGACGCCTACGTATGTACAAACTGATGTTAAATAAGATAATTTGTTTTTTTTTAACATTTTGGATTTAATTTGTTGGGCGTAAATATGAATGGAAGAATTGATATGCCATGTTGAGGGGAGTGGAAGTAGGGGCACACAAAGATTATTTGACATTTTAGAACATTAGAGATAATATCATTAAGAGCTGAAGAGTAAGTCGGTGGAGACTAGGCTTCCGTAATGATCAATGAGTTTTCCAATGTGCAGAATTAGAGAAGATGGGTGAGGTATTAAACAAAAATCGCCCGTTTGTATTGACTGTGAAGAAAGACATGGAAGCTCGAGAACTTGGCGAAATACATAGCGATGCCTTGAAAAATAACCCACAACAGAGAAGTGCTAGAATATGAAAACGAATAAACGTAGATCGACCTTCAGGAGCTCAGCAGGTGTATTCCATGTTATTGTGACTCGCAAGAGTGGGGATTTCAGGGCACTTAACAGAGATATTTGCATTATCAACAGACATAGTGAGGTGCTGGAAGACTGGAGGGTGGCTACTGCCGTCCCATCACTTAAGAGCTGCCTGGAAATAAAGCCAGGAAACGACAGACATGTGAGTCTAATGTTGGGTCGGTTGTTCGAGGAGATTCTGAGAGAAACGAGCTACGTTTATTTGGAAAGGCAGGGGCGGATGAGAGATCGTCAATATGGGTTTGTGAATGGAATATGGTGTCTCACAAATCTGACTGACTGTTTGAGGCGATGAGCAATACATAGATGAAGAAAAAGCTGTCAACTTTCTCTACATAGAATTCAGCAAGGGCTTTGTTAAAGTTCCATATGGTCGGCTGGGAAATCTGTTCAGATCAATGTGAAATGTTAAGGAATCCAGGAGGAGCTGGTCAAATGGCAATCAAGTTACCTTGATGGTAGGAGACAGAGGGCAGTGGGAGACATTTTGCTTTTCTAACTGGAGGCTAGTGGAGAGCTATGTAGTTGGTCCACAGTTTATGATTCGGTGAAGCGATGTGGATGGGAATATTGGTTTCATGCTGAGTAAGTTTGTGGGTGAAGTCGAAGTTGTTGCTATAGTGAACAGTGAAGTAGCCTATCGATGATACAACAGGACTGCTGAAATCGTGGACTGAGAAATTGCAGATGGGGTTTAATTAGGTAAATGTGAGGTATTGCAATTTGTAAAAGAAACGAGGGTGGGAGTTGCACGGTGAATAGGAGGGCTCTGGCCAATGTCAAACATGCACCTCAGGATGCAAGTACACAGTTTTTAAAAATAAATATTACAGCTAGGTGGTGAAGGAGGCACTTGGGACACTTGCTTTTATTGGTCACAGCATTCAGAATATGAGTTGGGATGTGATGCTGTTACTGTATAACACATTCGTGTGGTGACCAAAATCCGTCGGTGACCAGTAGCAAGAACTCATCTGGTTCACTTAAGTGCTTTAGGAAAGGTCATCTGACATTCTTACCTGGTCTGGCCTACATGTGACTACAGACCCACAGATGCGTGGCTGATTCTGAGCTGCCAACTGAGCAATTAGCAGCTAGACAAAGAGTTCTGGTCAAATCATTGACGTACTCTTACCATGAATGAATAAATAAAAGTTCATATTTCCCTCTCTATCTCTGCAAACACCTCCAGCTGCAGCAATTCGTACTGGCTTTGTGACACATTTTCACCACATCCAGCACCATCAATGCTACCTAACAATGATTCCTCTTCCCACTTCCCTCTTCCTGCTCAGAGACACTTTGCAATTCCTTTGATACTTAGTTCAAAAACATTCCCTCACTTCATAACAATTAGGACTTTTTGGTGTCCTTCTAAGTCTCAAAATCAAATGTATTAATTTTGTCCAGAGTGAGTGTCGAGTGTCAATGTCTTGACAAGGTTTTGACCGGTTCAATCGAATGCTCTTTCTTGAAATGTTTTGCAATGCTCTTATAAATATTCACTTACAGCCAAACATTTTCGTCTCTTTACCCTGTTCTGCTCTCAAACTCATGTAATTGGCTGGTTTTATTGCTTGTTATAATTTGCCCATTCTGTGATTCACTTTAAAAATTTACAAATAATTTAAATTGCATTTTATCACAATTTCCCGGAGGATCCCCTCAATGTGACATTACTCATTCGTTCAGCTTCATCACACAACAGTCGACTTGAGATACTTCCGTTTTGAGCCTGTTGCACAATGTATTATTCAAAGAAACACTGACAAAAACATTCTATGAGCTTCTCTTCCAAATTACATCTGCCATTGTCATTGTGCCAGATTAAGCAAAGACAGAAGACGCCATAAATTACTAAAATGTCTTTGTTAAAAATTCCAAAAGAGCAGAGGATCTGCACGAGATTGCACAGCCTAGACAGGGCTGGGTATGGAGTTAGTACCTGTACTCTAGAAACAATTCGCTTCTGTGGTTAAAGCTTACTCAGAAAGAACGCGAAAGACGGAAAACTAGGTAGAATTTTGAGACATACGGGATCTAATCAGGCACTGATAGGAAGGGATGAGTGAAAATGCACTCTTTCTAATTTGTTACTCGAGAGTGTCCTAATTTGTGGGATAGATTGACAGATTGTTAGCGTATGCCTATAGAAGTTTAGGTCATAATACCAACTCAAGACTGGGGAAGTAACAGTGTGAGTGTTTGAGAAAATGTCAGTTCCAGGAGTTCATGTTGCTCGTGTGAATGATTTGGCAGGATCCAAGGTCGGAGTGACACACATTTTTGTGGAAAAGTCCAACAAAGACCAAGAGACTGAGGAGGTAAAAAGGAAATATCTCGGTATTTTCCCAGACTGTGTGGTAACCCTATTTCACTATCGAAGTGACAGCACGAAGTGAAAAGTAAAGAGAAAGATAAAGAAGTTTAAGGTTGTGGGCGGCACGGCGGCACAGTGGTTAGCACTGCTGCCTCACAGCGCCAGAGACCCCAGGCGACTGTAGTTTGCACGTTCTCCCCGTGTCTGCGTGGGTTTCCTCCGGGTGCTCCGGTTTCCTCCCATAGTCCAAAGATGTTCAGGTCAGGTAAATTGGCCATACTAAATTGCCCGTAGTGTTAGATAAGGGGTAAATGTAGGGGTATGGGTGGGTTTCGCTTTGGGCGGGTCGGTGTGGACTTGTTGGGCCGAAAGGCCTGTTTCCACACTGTTATGTAATCTAAAATCTAATCTAACATTCTATTCGTAGATATGGAGAAACACAGAGTGGAATCGGATTCTTTAGTTTAACGAACCATTATATAAAACAAAACTCGTCCCACCTGCGTGTTTTTGGCCCATAACTCCAAAGCATTCATAACCCAGGATGGTGAACATTAACTGCTATTTGTCAGACAAAACCTGAATGTATTCCAAGGCTTGTGGCATTGACCATGGACTATTTCAGGAATTGTATAATCAGTGACCGTTCCCACGTCTGACCTAATATTGGAGAATGGGTCATTGCAGCCAGTAAAATTTATTAAGCGTCGGACAATCTCTTTCCTGAGCAATGGCTGCAGAGATGTTCTGGAGTTAGAATTGCGAAATGGACACTGATCAGTTTTGTTTATGGTGATTATTCCAACACGGGGAGTACTTCCCCAAGATTCGGATGAACTTTAATTTTATTCGGGCTCCTGTTGTCACTCACTATGAAATGGTGCCTTGACTTTAAGTGTAATTGCACATACCGCCCTTTTGGCAGTTCAGTCTTTTGATCGAAGCTCGCAATAGGGTCAGGAGCTGAGTCAGGCTGACGGGACATTAACTGAACGTCACAGAACAGGTTATTGCTGATCTAACACATTATGGTTGACACCGTCCTTCACATTTACAGGACAGACCGTACACTGATGGGTCAGTGACTGTCTGCAGTGCCAGTACCCTGTTTAATGTATACAGGACATACTTCGGCAATTTATTACATTGTTGGTAGATGTCAATGTTCTTAGTGAAATAGAACAGCTGGGTTAGAGTTGTGCCAACGTCTGGAGTTTAATAACAGTTTCAAGTGTCTCAAGCCATTTCTTAAAATTGTGAGGAGTGCATCGAATTGCTAGAAAATTTGTGTCGGTGCTGCTGGGGCCCAGTGAAGATCGCTGAAATGGATCATCTGCTCAGCCCTTCTGGCTGAAGATTGTTACAAATGCAGCAGCTTTATATTTTCCCTGATGTGCTGCACTCCCCCATAACCGGGGACTTCATTGTTGGAGAGCAGCCGCCTCCTCGAATGGTCTCTTTCATTGTCCACTATTTTTGTGACGAAATGTTACAAGGCCGCAGACATAGATCTGAACCATTGATTGTGGGATCACTGAGTTCAGTCCATTACATGCTGCCTTAGCTGTTTATCATTAATCGTCCTATTTTTAGCGAAGGACGATCTTCTCCAGGTTGTTTGGGGCTGCTAATGACGTGTTCTTCTGCACTTTTGTTTGAACGGGGGTGCTTCCTGGCGTGAAGCTTACTGTGCGGTGGGAATATGTCGGCCCATGTGGTTGCAGTCTGAATGAGTTGTACAGGATATGATTCTGCTTCTGCCGATGGCTCACTGCACCTCATGGACACCTCATCTTTGGTTGATCAATCTGTTTGAAGTCTGCCCCATTCAGCACACAGGTAACTACAAAACATGGTGGGTAACGTCTACAAAATTGAAGGTGGCCCTTCCTGCCCACAAGGACTAGGCAATGACTGATCTTACAAATATTTTACATGGAGACGTGTCTCTGCAGCAGGCCAATTGGTGACGACGAGGTCAATGATATGTTTCACTTTTATTGATTTCCCCATAATCAGCCGCAGGGCAGTCCAACAGCCACAGGATCCAGCATTAATACTGAGCACTATATTGACGATGTCAAAAGGAGCTGCCCCCTCTGGCTGTGTCCACCAGAGAGGTTGGTGATGTTGCCTGTTCATGAATCCTGTTTTACAGGCAATATATGTCTGTACCTTGATTAGCCTGTAGGAAACGTATGGCAAGCGACTTCTACATATTGTTCAATGAAGAGTTAATACCTATTTATGTCTTACATATTTTAAAATAAACCAGACAGCATTGTGTTCCGTTTAAAATTATTGATGTGAACAATATTTAAATTACCAGTGTACAAAGCCAACTATTACACAATTCAGTGACTGCAGAAAGCAATTGATTCATGTTCAGAATAGGAAACACGATCTTGCAGTATGCAAGCGGTTGAAAATGACTTTGAATAATGCTAGAATTCAGACAAGGTGTTACTAGGCCTCACCACTACCTCCACAACACTCTCCAAAATCTGCCCGCAGAGTTTCCAAGCTGGAGCTGGACAGTTGTTCACAAATTCCATCACAACAGACCTCCTTGTGACATATCTGAACAGCAGGGAAATGTGTGGCGCAGATTGGGTGCTGGTGCAAATGCAGTTTCAGCATTTGTAAAAATCACCTGACACCATGCATGATATCTGCAGCACATGTTATCTTACGTTGAACCCTACATAAACCATATCCAGTGTATGTCAGCACGACATCAGTATCCAAGCAGAATTGCGCAGCTCCACTGACGTCAGCATAATCCCAGCCCAACGTCCTTCTGTGCGACTTGGGCTGAAAAAGTCTATGTAAATAATTGCAGCATTGTTCTGAATTTTAGCAGCAAAGTCTCTTCACTGATAGTCGATATTCCAATAAGCACAAATTCCACTCGATTCAGTACACTCTTATGACATAATATAATGACAGCAATGCACACATCACAGTTGGAGTTTTGAAAGTATGAGTCTGGTTACACACCCAAAAACTAATTATGATTATTAAGTGCATGGGCCTGGAAATGTGCAGTTATTTTCCCATGTACTAAGATCGAGTGCTAATATTCACACACAATAGATTTAATGGAACAATATCACTGCGTTATCTAAATATTCTGCAGTCAGTTATAAGTACAATTTCGATTTCCTCTGTCACCTCACAGTTTAGTGATAATGTATGTGAATTCCAGTGCCTGTGTCATGAGAGGTATGGACGTTATGCCTCTTATTTCTTCAATCAGCACATTCATTCAGCTGTTCAGAACAAGCAAGGTACTGACTGGAGCAAACCAGCCTGTGGTCTCAAATCCCAATCCTCAGTGCCCAGCATGTTAGGACAATATATTCTATTCTAGTTTATTCCGGGAATGTGGTAGGAAGTGTATTTATTGTTCATCCCGCGATGCCATTGAGAAGATGGTCTTGTGCTGCCACAATGAAACGCTGTGGCCCAAGTGATACACGTGGACTTACAATACCATTAAGTAGGGAACTAGAAACACAGACACTGAAAGAACAGCATTTCCAATTCAAGTTGGCGGGTGCAACGACACGTGAAGTATTGGGGTCCCAACTATCAGCTGTCCTTGTCCTTCTGAAGGGTCGTAGTTTCAAAGGGGCTCTGAAAGGAACTTTGGTAAATTTCTGCAGAGCATCGTGTAGATGGCAGACATTGTTGCTACTGAGTGTTATTGAATGAGAGGTGAAGCTGCACTCACCACCTGCACATCTGCATCTTTCCCTATCGTCTACTCTAGATCTTGATTTGCATCTCAGTAACCCTCCCTATCACCATAATCGTCATCAGATACTACAGCAATCTCTATCGTTGTTAAGTTCATCCAGCATCTACACTCTTCTCTATTCCTCAATCTTACTCCCAAATACGACACCCGTCACTGTCTGCCTAACCATCGCCAGCTCCTTCACTGCTCTCCGGCTGTATGTTCCTGCAGAATCGTTGCTGCTCCATAATTCTCTAACCTCCTCCAAACTCACTGATCACCGCCAGCTCTTTTAACCCACCCTATGTCTCTGACCACCTCCATTCCTTTTCGCGTCTCTATCTCTCTCACCACTTCTGTCCCATACACCTCTCCATATCTCTCTCAACATCTGGACCATTACCACATTCCCTATCTCTCGAACTACTTCCAGCCCCTATACTCATCCGTATCTCTGTAACCTTCTCAATATACTCCAGTCCTCCTTATCTGTCGAGCAACCTCCAGCCCCTACACCCCCGATTCAGTAATCTTGTCCCATTCCTTACCGCATAGCTGTCTCTCTAACTAACTCCAGCCTCTTCACCCCTCCCTATATCTCTCAACACCTCCAGACACGATACCCGCTCTCCATCATTCTAACCTCCTGCCATGACAACTTCCTTATCTCTCCAACCACCTCCAGCCCACACCCCTACATATCTCGCTAACGACCTCCAGCCATCCACCTCTCCCAATGTCTCTACACACCTCCATTCCATACACCCCGCCCTATCTCTCCAAATTCCTCCAACCACTACATCACTACCTATTTCACTCATCCCTCCCTCACTTTCTCTCATCACCTCCACCCCAAACATCCCCTCCTATCGGTATAACCATCTCCAACCTTCACATCACTCCCAATTGACGTCCAGCCTGCACACCCCTATCTGTCTCTGTAATCACCTCGAAACCCCTCACCCCTCCCTATCTCTCTAAACACTTCCAGCTCCTTACACTTATTTATCTCTCTACCCACCTCCAACACCAACACCTCTCCCTATGAATCTAACCACCTCCAGCCCGTAACCCCTCCGTTTGTCTCTAAACTCCAGTTGCTTCAACCCTCCACATATCCTGATAAATGAAAAAAATAAATCTCAAAACCTGTTCTGGCATGTACAGCCCTCACTACGTCTGTCACATCCTGAACTTTGCTTTCATCTTCCGGTAACCTACTCATAAATATACGATTACCGCCTCCAGACTTCACTCCTGCTTACTTCTGTGATTTCTGCCACAATTTGCAGCCCTCCAAAACTCGCGCATCGCCTCGTTTCTTGTCCCGTCGCGCTCTCAGTAAAATGTTCTAGATTCTATTCCACTTGGCATCTCCTCAAGTCCATTCAACTTTCCTGATCTCAGTAATTGACGCCAGCACCTGCACCCATTACCTACCCATGTAACATTTGATAGAATCAGAACCCCTCCCTTTCCCTGTAATATCATCTAGCTCCTGCACCCCTCCCTATCTCTGTAGTCTTCTCCAGCAGCTACATCATTTCCTTATTCCTGCAACATTCTCCAGCACCTACGCCATTCCCTATCCCTGTACCATTCTTAAGCACCTTCCATTCCTGTAAAGTTCTGCAGAACCTACACCCTCTACTTATCCTTATTACATCCACCAGAACACTCTAACATTACTCATGCACCTGCACCCCTCGCTGTTCTTGCAACCTTCGCCAGCAGCTACACCCTTTCCTTTCCCCATGCATTCTTCAGCATCTACGACCTCTCCCTATCCCTATACTATTCTGAGGTACCGACAACCCACACAGTATAACGCTCTCCAGTAATGATACCCCTCTACACCTTTGCAACATTCCCCAGCACCTACACCACTCCCTAGCCATGTAAAATGCTTCATCACCTAAACTGACCGGTTATCGCTATAACTTTGGACATCATGCACATCGCCTCGCAATCACTTCACTTCATATTCTCCATTATATACACGCTTCACTAACACTGTAATGTTTTCCAGTACCTCCACATTCCCTAATCTGGTAAAAGTCTTCACCACCTAAACATTTCCCCGTCTCTGTAACTTTCTCCAGCATCTAGACCGACTCGTTATCGCTGTAAAATTCTCCAGCACCTGTAACCCTCTACAACTCTAGAACACTCTGCAGCAGCTACAACCCTTCAAAACTTTCTAACCTCCAGCCCCTGAAACATTCTCTATCTCTTTAATTACCTCAAACTACGACATCTCTCCATATCTCTCTAACCACCTCCAGTCCATACACGTCTCTCTTCCGCTCAACAGCCTCCAGCCCCAACACGACTGCCTATCACTCTAACCAGCTCCAGCCCGCCCAGCCCTACTTATCACTTTGACAACGTTTATTCCCCACACCCCTCGCTACTTCTATGTCCATCTCAAGCCCGGCATCCCTCCCGAGCTCTCTCACCTCCAGCTGATGCAACCCTCCGCATATTGTGACAAAAATGCAAAAACATTTGAATAGCCTGTCCTCGCATGGACAGGCATCACTATCTCTCTCAGACCTCCAGCCTTGCTTTTCTCTTTTACTGACATCCTCCAACTTATAAAACCACGATTACCTCCTTCAGACATTCCTCTTCGTTATCTTTGTGACTTCCTCCACAACCTACACTCTTTCATCGCCCCCTTTCGTGCCCGATCCCTCTCTCAGTAAAGTACCCCAGACTCAATAACACTTTGCGTCTACTTCAGTCCCTTCAACTCTCCCGATCTCTGTACTCTACTCTAGCACTTGCACCCAATATCCATCCATGTAAAATTCGATAGCACCTAAAGCACTCCCTATCCATATAAGATTCTCCAGCATCCACAAACTCTCTCTATCCCCATAACCTTGTCCAGCACCGACACCCAATCCCAAACCCTGGAAGATTCTCCAGCACTTGTAGGCAATCCCTCTTTCCATTTATCATTCTCCAGCACATTCAACTGTCCAATTCCTGCAACATTCTCTCGCTCCAACACCCCTCCCTATCTTTGTTTAAATTCTCCAGTACCTACACTCCTCCCTATCCTTGTAGTGCTGTCCTGTACCTTTGGGTTGTTAAGAAGGCATACAGTGATTTAGCTTTTATTAATAGAGGGATCGAGTTCTGGAAACATGAGGTTATGCTGCAGCTATACAAAACTCTAATGTGGCCGCACTTGGAGTATTTTGCACATTTCTTATCTCTGCATTATAATAAGGATGTGGAAGCTTTGGAAAGGGTGCAGAGGAAATTTGCTAGGATGTTGCTTGGTATGGAAGGAAGGTCTTACGATGAAAGGCTGACGGATTCGTGGCTGTTTTCGTTGGAGAGAAGAAGGTACGGACGTGATGTAATAGAGACATATAAGGTAATTAGAGGGTTAGATAGGGTGGACAGGGAGAGCATTTTTTCCAAGTATGGTGAATACGAACACGAGGGGGCATAGTTTTAAATTGAGGTATGATAGATATAGGACAGACATCAGAGGTGTTTTCTTTACACAGAGAGTAGCAAGGGCATGAAATGATTTGCCTGTAACGGTAATAGATTCACCAAACTTAAATACATTTAAGTCGTCATTGGACAGGCAGATGGACGTACATGGA
This sequence comes from Chiloscyllium plagiosum, assembly GCF_004010195.1. Lineage (NCBI taxonomy): Eukaryota > Metazoa > Chordata > Chondrichthyes > Orectolobiformes > Hemiscylliidae > Chiloscyllium > Chiloscyllium plagiosum. The sequence continues at coordinate 115,162,375 of NC_057716.1, forward strand.
CTACTCGAGGTTAGATAGGCTCCAGGTTGGTATGACAGGTCGGCGCAACATCGAGGGCCGAAGGACATGTACTGCACTGTGATGTTCTATGTTCTACCGACACCACTCTCGATCACTGTAGCATTCTCTCTCACTTACAAGCCTACTGATCCTTGTAACATTTAGCAGCACCTACTCTAATTCACATCCCTGTAACATTCTCCAGCAACTACAGAGTCTGTATTCCTTCTGTATTCCTTTCACATCCTCTAGCAACTAACTTACTCCCTATTACTGACACATTTTCCAGCTCCTGCACTCCTCCCTAATTCTGTAACTTTCTTCAGCACTTAAAGGTCCACTATATCCATGTAAACTCAGAACCGAGAACACAGAACATAGGAAAGTACAGTAGACTACAGGTTCTTCGGTCCACGATGTTGTACAACAGATTTATACCAATCTAATATAAAATAACCTAATCTACGCACCTCTCAACTCAATGCTGTCCATATGCGTCTCCAGCAGCCGCCTAAATATCCCTAATGACTCAGTTTCCATGACTATGATTGGTAACGCATTCCCTGCACTTCCAACTCTCTGCGGAACGAACCTACCTCTGAAGTGTCTTCTATATCTTCCTCTTCAGAACATCAAACTATGACCCCACGTGGCAGTCAATCCTCACCCGGGCAAAAGACTCTGTTTATCGACTCTTTCCATGCCTCACATTCGATCAGGTAATCTTTCTTCATCCTTCTCTCCAGAGGGAAAATTCCAAATTCATCAACCTCTCCTCGTAAGACAAGCCCTCAGATTCAGGCAATATCCTTCTCCAATCCATATAACCCTTACTTGCCCTGAAAAGTTCTGCAGAAAAGGTACACTTGCTGTCCCTTACGATCTCCATCCAACGATACCCCCACTCTCCATCATTATAATATTCTCCAGCACCTAGACCCAGTCCTTATCCAAATTTCATTCTACAGCCACCTACCCCAATTCACTATACTTGTAACATTCCCAATTACAGACAAACACTTCTTATTCCGGTAATCTGCTCATCCACTCGCACACTCACAATCCCTGTAACATTCCCAAGCGCCGACAGCCCTCTATATTCCCGTAACATCTCCAACCTCTACACCTAATCACTATTTCCGGAAAACTTTCCAGCACCCCATCCCAGCAAACATTCTGCTGCACCTACCCCACCACCTTAACCCTGTAACATTGTCCAGCACCTATGTCCAATCACTGCACTTGTAACATTCTCAAAACCTTCACC
>NC_057716.1:115163806-115166927 GCF_004010195.1 Chiloscyllium plagiosum
ACTCACTGTCCCTGTGACATTCTCCAGCACCTACACCCACTCGCGATTCCTGTAACAATCTTAACCACCTGCACCCGCTGCCTATCTTGGCAAACTTCTCATCCATCTACACCAGTCTCTATTTCTGCAACATTCTGGAGCACCTACACCACTTCATATGTGGAGAATATCACCATTACCTAAAAGTGTAACATTGTCCACCACCTTCGCACACACCCTCGCCGTCTAAAGTTCTTCAGCACCTGCACCCAATCCTTACCCCGTAATTTGTCCAGAATCCATGCACGCTACCCCTGTAACACTCTCTAGAACCTACACCTTGCACTATCCCTATTAATGTTCGCCAGTACCTTTATTCACTCACTATCAATTCAACATCCTCCAGCACTTGCACCCAACGTCTATCCCTGAAACATTCTACAACCGTATCCCTGTAACATTCTCCAGGGCTGACAACCATTACCTATCCTTGTAACATTCTGCAGCACCTGGTCCTGTCGTGGAGATTCAATCAACTTTACTCAACTGTTAGCAAGAGCAAAGAAAGGAGCTTTACTTCAGTTCTGCAGATTTGACCGCAGTACATTCAGCGAGATGCCTCAATGTAAGGGGTATCTGAGCATTGTTCAGATACTTGCCTTATATTGTTTCTTATCACGCTCAAGGGCATAGACTGGGAAAACTCAAGTTGTTATTCTCTCATCCCCTGGTCTTGGACATAATAGTTCTTCAGCTTTCGCTGAGTTCGACTGTTGCAAGGTCGAATTGAATATTTGCAAAATTCAAACAGAGGAGAAAGTGAGGACTGCCGATGCTGGAGATCAGACCTGAAAATGTGTTGCTGGAAAAGCGCAGCAGGTCAGGCAGAATCCAACGAGCAGGAGAATCGACGTTTTGGGCATGGGCCTTTCTTCAGGAATGCCATTCCTGAAGAAGGGCTTATGCCCGAAACGTCGATTCTCCTGCTCCTTGGATGCTGCCTGACCTGCTGCACATTTTCAGCAACATATTTTCAGCAAAATTCAAACGGAGACAAGCTGGCTGCAAACCTCATCAAAATATTGTTTACAAAGCTCAGCACAACATGAAATTTTAGAAAATCATTCTCTTTCAAATTTCACAGAACATGGATGAATTTCCATTACATTTCCCCCTTTTTGGCATTTTATGACAGCAACAACTACAGCAACAATAAAATTACATTGCCAGAATAGCTATATATCAGAAAATGTTTCGGAAATACCAGGCCTTTTCTAAGATGCCACCTGCCTGTAACACAGATTTGTGGTGGTATCGTCACTTGCTCTGATGTGCCCTCTACAAATCCCATATTCACATGTCACACTCGTCAACTTCATGGTAGGGTGGGGTCCACGGAATAGGATTTTCCTGCCGCGTGGCCACTGAGAGTTTTAGTTTTTGGTATTCCACTGGACTCATAAGCAGCGGCGTAGGCAATTACACAAGCAGGGTCCTATACACAACACTATGAATTAGACCAGTCCTACAATTAGCAGCACTTGTGGGATTCAATATCCCCTTTCCTCCCCGAAGGGAGTTGAGCTATCAAAACCAAGAGTCATCTGCTGGGGGAGGCGGGTGTACTCCATATGATTTATTGCAGTAGTGATAGTTTGGGACTCCTCAGGAATATTCAAACAGCATGAAAATACCTAACATTTTGGAGACGCCCCCTCTCCCGACTGTCAGAATGTCTAGCACTACCCCGATTTTGTATCACCGCTTCCCTAACTGCCTTGAACTCAATGTTAATGAGTGATAGACCTTCCTTCATCTCATTTGCTAACAGTAATATACTATATGTGAGGCCATTAATCTTCTTTATTGCCACTGTTGTCCCTGCTCCCAAAAGAATGGACTATCCAACGTTCGCTCCTGGTGTAGTTCAGGGGTCTGTGAGTGTGTACCCATTCTAATGCCGTGGCACATCCATTTAGTTGCGTCTGCTACCTGTCCTTGGGACGCACAATGCTGTGCCAATAGACAGAATCGCGGGATAGCAGCACCCCTTTCCTCCCAGTGTAAGGTGGTAGAACCCTTTATCTCCACAGGCCCATATTTTACCCGCCATCATGGTCTAATTATTGATAAAGGAACAAGTAATGTTTATGATCAGACCATTTGCAAAAGTTGCTGAGCAAAAGTCCTTGTTCAAGCACAGCATCGTAGTGTACTGGGAGATTCCCCAAGTCGAGTCTCCCCAGATTGTTGTAAATACACTTTTCTGCCCAGCCTTCCACGATGTGGAATTCTGTCGTCGGGAGCGTGTCAACCTTGAGACTGCAGTTGGCCTTGAGTTCGAGTGGTGGCACGAGATTTGCCCTAATTGCTCCCCCTACCAGGGTCAGGGTAGTCGCATCCCGCGGAAGCAGACAGCTAACATTTCTCTCCTGGCTTTCCGTGATTGGCTCGGATATACGCCATTTATCTCCTGCAGGGCCACTTCTACAACCGAGTTAGACTCGCTATCATACCCCGTCGACTCACTCTGCGTTCGGGCGTGACATTAATGATCCCCACCCTGCTTGGGATTAGATCCATGACCTGGTTTGGCTGATTGACATGCCCTGGTGCTACTATCTTGTGTAGGACCTTCTGTACTGCATCTCAAGTGGGGGTGGGGGGCGACTTTACCACTACGTTCTCCTGTTAATAGATGTAGAGTAAGTGTCTATCTATTCCAAACCATCATACTCCCTCATCGCTCTTCTGAGTTTTGAATATTATCACCCGTGCCCAGCTACCTCCTATCTTGATCATATAATATCTATTTCCTGTGCCAGGTGTGCCTTTGGCAGTGGTGGCTATTACTAAGTGCCAGTCACCAGCCCGGAAAGAACCCCTCTAATTATTGATAAAGGAACAAGTAATGTTTATGATCAGACCATTTGCAAAAGTTGCTGAGCAAAAGTCCTTGTTCAAGTACAGCATCGTAGTGTACTGGGAGATTCCCCAAGTCGAGTCTCCCCAGATTGTTGGAAATACACTTTTCTGCCCAGCCTTCCGCGATGTGGAATTCTGTCGTCGGGAGCGTGTCAACCTTGAGACTGCAGTTGGCCTTGAGTTCGAGTGGTGGCACGAGATTTGCCCTAATTGCTCC
>NC_057716.1:115167427-115231938 GCF_004010195.1 Chiloscyllium plagiosum
CTGTAAATGAAAGACAAAAAAATCCATATGTTTTCTTAAAGTCCCTGTCAACTTGCGTGGAAACTTTGAGGGATCTATGTACTTGCACACCAAGATCCTCTGTTCCTCCACACTGCTACGAATCCTGTATTTAATCCTATATTCAGCATTCGAATTCGACCTTCCAAATTGTTTCACTTCGCATTCATCCAGGTTGAACTCCATCTGACACTTCTCAACCCAGATCTACATCCTGTCTATGTTGTGATGCAGCAAGTGGTAACCCTCTATATTATAGGCGACACCTTCAACCTTTATGCCATCTGCAAATTTCGTTTGCCTTACCAGTCAGGTCTCTTGCATTGAAATAAATGCGCTTTCCACCAGAAGTCTTTTCCATCCCTTTACTGTGCACCTGGATGTCCTGAATAGCAGTCTTACTCTCGGTGGCTGATTTTTTTTCATTGACTGGTCGATGGTCTCTCTCTTATTCATACTCCCAATTACTTGCCAATCTAGTTTAAACCCTCCGGGGTAATACGAGCAAATCTCCTCCAAAGGGATACTGGTGCAAGTCACTTCTAACATAAAAGAGATCCAAATGATCGAAGAACTGAAAACCCTGCCCCCAACATCATCTCCTCAGCCACGCATTCATCTGGCTATCTTTCTATTATTATCCTCACTGGCACTTGGCCCTAGGAGTAATCTAGAGATCACTACCCTTGAGGTCCAGCCTTTTAATTTCTTACCGAATTCCTTGTATGCATTTCACAGGACCCTACCATTTATCTACATCTGTCATGAGTGCCGATATACACAATGACCACTGGCTGCTAATCATTCCACTTCAGAATGTTCTGAAACGCTCAGATACATTGTTGACCCTAGCACCCGGGAGGCAACACACCATGCTGGGGTCTCTTCGGCAACAACACAATCTCCTCTGTGTGCCCCTCACAAGTTAGTCTAATGTCAGTATTGTCTTCATTAGACAGTATATGGCAAAGCGAGACTCATACAGACTACCTGCAGTTGTGTCTACATTCCGAAAGTCGTTGAATTTAAAAATGATGCATGGAGAATACAGAGCTAGAAGAGTGAATTACAGACTACCTGCAGTTGTGTCTACATTCCGAAAGTCGTTGAATTTTAAAATGATGCATTGAGAATACAGAGCCAGAAGAGTGAATAGTAAAGGCATGTCCAGCGAATACTGATCAAATGGTATCGTGTGTTTGATAAAGTAAATACAGTGCAATAAAATAAAACAGGTGAAGCCCTCCACAAGTACAGGGAGTGTACGTTCGTCCTTAAAAATGAGGGACAAAGAATGGTCATGTGATATCGTGGCAGACGCTATTAAGGAAAGGGCTCAAGATATTTTATGAGTATAGTTAGAGGAAGAGGATTCTCAGCTAAAGAATGGGGCCTGTTAGAAACTAAAGGGACAATCTGTGCCTGAAGCTAGAGGAAGTGGGTAGCTGGGAAATGAATACTTCCCATCTGTATTCACACAGCAGAATGTCACGGTAGCGGGGGATTTCATTGTGTTGGAGAAATTTTTGAACATGTTAAGGTCAATAAGAGGAAGGTATCAAATGTTTTCACAGACCTGAAGATGAAGATATCCCCAGTGCCCAATGAAATGTTTCCCTGGCTGCTATGGGAGATATGGGAGGTGATTGTTGGGGTCCTGGCGGATATCTTAATTACATTGCTGGCCATAAGTGAAGTGCTGATAAGTGGAGGATAGCTAATGTGGTTCCTTTGTTCAAGAAAGTCAGCACGGGAAATACAGATAATTATAAAGCTGATAGTAGGACATCAGTTAGAGGAAAATGATTGGAAACAATTCTGAGGAACAGGATGAATCAACACTTGGGAAGCCAGAGATCGAATCTTGATCGTCATCACGAATTTGATGGAGAAAGAAGATTTGGTGGAGGGATATTTTTGTTTTGGAAATTCTTTCACCAGCGAGTGTAATACAGAGATCTTCGCAGGAATCACTGCTGGTTATTATGCACGTTAATGACTTGGATGTAAAAATAGAAATTATCATTAGAAGGTTTGCAGTTGACATGCAAGGTAAGAGTGGTGACCACTGTGAGGCGGATGGTCTCATGCTACAGTCTGACCTTTGACTCTGGGACAGAATTTCAAGAGAGAAATTTGAACAGAGGAGGTAGGCAAGAGCACAGCAGACACTGAGGGAAAACTGATGAATTGAGATGCATTTGTTTCGATGCAAAATGTCTGACAGGTAAGTCAGATGAACTCATGACATATTTGGGAACATGGGAGCGGGATATCACGGGAATTTCAGAAACACAGGTGAGGTAGGGACAGGACTGGAAGCTCAATGTTCCCGGGAATAGAGGCTACAGGAAGGATAGACAGAGAGGAAAGCGATGATGTGGAGTCGAGGTTTTAATCAGTGAAAACATCACTTCAACAAGAATGTATCATCAGATTGATATGACTGTGCTACAGGCCCCCAATAGTCAGCGGGAAATGAAGCAGTAAATATGTCTGGAGGTCTCACATATCTGTAAGAATAATTGCGCTGTATGCTCGTGGATTTTAACTTTCCAAACCGAGATCGGGACTGCCATAGTGTTCAGAGCATGGACTGGAGCAAATTCTTATGTATTTTCAAGAAAACTGTCTCCTTCAAACTGTGAATGAATCCACTGGAGAAAGCGGTAAAACCTGACCACCCCTTGGGAAACAGGGTGGGGAAATGCTGGAGAAAAGGAGGATTACAACATGTACATAACATCTATGCACGTACATGGAGAGCTGAAGGTTCAAGGGATACGGGTAAAATGCAGGCAAATGCATATCCTTCTGGAACTGTGGTCAACATGTACTAATTGGAACGATTTTGTTCTGTTTCCGTGCTGCATGACTGTGTCTCCTCTTCTTGGTGGTTGGCACTACTGAGTTATAGCATGTTATAGAGACTGAAGCAAGTTACAACGATAGGGAAGTTAGTCTGGAACGCAATACGTTTCAAATATGTGGAGGGCCTATTGGGAAAAGAGGGGTTTACAGGGACAGGAATTGTTATAGGGCTTAAAAGTTATTAAATATACTGTTCCACAAAGACATGCCATAGATAGTGTTGGAAAAGGAACACAGAACAGAAAAGTCCCACGCAGTATTGGCACTCTCTCGTGGGAGACCTGCCTTCTCCTCTGTTGTACTAAAGCTTACAAAGACAGCACAGGCCTGTGTTGATAACTGTGGACACCCTGTGGTGTCTTAGTACAGCATAACTAAATGTAGGGGCGGTGATTGAGCCTGGCGTATGGCTGTACTAGGGTTCCCTCCATCACTGTACCTTTGTCATGTCTTGTTGAACGATGTTTGGAGCTCACTCATTGCTCTATGCTATTTGCCCTGTGGGTGCTCTTACCTCACGGCAGGGTTTATTGAAGGCTCCAGCTCTCCCTGCCCTTTGTCTATCTTGCTGAGCAAACATCTTCAATGAGATGATGTACGAGACACACAGCATTCGAGAAATCGATACAGTCACGAAGGTCTTGATAACCTACAGAAGACAAAGAACTAGACAGAAATGGAAATTAGACTGTTGTATTGAGGGTTGCACATGTAGAATGTTCCTGACTCACATCGAGCTCTGGAAAATCCCAGTCTCCATCCCTGACCTGTGCTGTCTCGTCTCACTGGAGTGGAGCATTCTGTTGGCTCAGGATCTGGAGGAACTGAAAGAAAGAGAGAGACACAAATAGACGCAGACATTAAACACAGTGAGGGATACCACATTGAAAGATGTTAAGTGATATCATCAGAGATCAGGATGATTTTCGAATCAAACAAGTGCGTAGGAAGAAAGCGTTTGCTTCGTGGTGCAGTGGTATCAGTGTTCAGGAATGAGCATCTTGTGAGCAGGTGAAGTGATGGCTTAGTGGTATTATTGTTCAAGCATGCATTCAAAACATCAGCCATAGTTTGAATTACACCATGCCGAATGATGCAAATTGAAATCAATAATTGCAAAAAATAATAATTAACAATTCATAAGTAAGTATGAAGCCATTGCTGATGTACAAAAAAAACAACAAACACTCTCCCTTTAGAGAAGAATACCTGCAATTCTCAGGTGGTCTGCACGTCATAACCTCCGAAAAGGGTTTACATCTCAGACCCCCTCAGAAATGGTCTACCAACCACTCAGTTCAAGGACATCTAGAGCTGACAAGGAACACTGACCAGGCAGAGACATCCACATCACACGAGTGAAGAAAAACAATTCGACTGCACTGGGCCCCATGGAACCGTGCTGGGACAGATTTCAGAACATAGAAAAATATACAGCGCAGTACAGGCCCTTTAGCCCTCGATGTTGCGCCAATCCATGCCCGAATAACCTACACCAGCCCACTATCCTCCATGTGCCTATCCAATGCCCGTTTAAATGCCCATAAAGCGGGAGAGTCCACCAATGCTTCTGGCAGGGCATTCCATGAACTCACGACTCGCTGAGTAACATCTGTTCTATACCTACCACACCTTAATTTAAAGATATGCCCCCTCGTAATAGCTGATTCCATACGTGGAAAAAGGTTCTCACGGTCAACCCTATCTAAACCCCTAATCATCTTGTACACCTCTATCAAGTCACCCCTAAACCTTCTTTTCTCCAATGAAAACAGCCCCAAGTGCCTCAGCCTTTGCTCAAAGGATCTTCCTACCATACCAGGCAACATCCTGGTAAACCTCCTCTGCGCCCGTTCCAGTGCCTTCCTGTAGTATGGCGACCAAAACTGCACACAATACTCCAGACGCGGCCGCACCAGAGTGTTATAAAACTGCAACATGACCTCAGGACTCCGGAACTCAATTCCTCTACCAATAAAAGCCAGTATGCCATATGCCTTCTTCACAGCAGTATTTACCTGGGTGGCAACTTTCAGAGATCTGTGCACATGGACACCAAGATCCCTCTGCTCATCCACACTACCAAGTATCCGACCATTAGCGCAGTACCCCACATTCTTGTCATTCTTACCAAAGTGAATCACCTCACACTTACCTATATTGAACTCCATTTGCCACCTTTCTGCCCAGCTCTGCAGCTTATCTATATCCCGTCGTAACGTGACACATCCTTCCTCACTGTCAACAACTCCACCGACTTATGCATCATCCGCAAACTTGCTCTCCCAACCTTCTCGCCCCTCCTCCAGGTCATTTATAAAAATTACAAACAGCAATGATCCCAAAACAGATCCTTGTGGAACACCGCTAGTAAATGCTCTCCAAGCTGAAACTTTACCATCAACTACTACCCTCTGTCTTCTTGCAGCCAGCCAATTTCTAATCAAAACCTCCAACTAACCCTCAATGGCATACTTCCGTATTTTTTGCAGTAGCGTACCATGGGGAAATGCCTTATCAAATGCCTTAATAAAATCCATAAACACCACATCTACCGCTTTACCCTCGTCCACCTCCTTAGTCACCTTCTGAAAGAATTCAATAAGGTTTGTGAGGCACGACCTGCCCTTCAAAAACCATGCTGACTATCCTTCATCACATTATTTCTATCCAGATGTTCATAAATCCTATCCCTTACAATTCTCTCTAAGACTTTGCCCACAACAGAAGTGAGACTCACCGGCCTATAGTTACTAGGGTTATCCCTACTCCCCTTCTTGAACAAGGCAATCATTTCGTTAGGTTTATGGCCAGGGCTTTAAACTGCCAGCGAGTCTGTCGGGACAGGGTTCAGGTGAAATGAACTTGCCAAATCCCATGAGAAACGGTGTAGCATGGGAACAGCATGAGAATGTGGCTGAAGACAAGCAGGAAGGAAGAGGAGAGGACAGAGTTTAAACCGAAGTGTACATCAGCGAATGGGTTTGTCACAGGAAATTATGGTTAAGTGTGCATTTTTGGAATGGACAACATCTCTGCAATAAGTAGGATGTACTTGTGACATAGAGATAAATGAGATTTAGTCAGTAGGCAGACATGGTTACGTGGTGAACGAAAGGTGGAATATCGGTATTCGATGGGGCTCAACCGTGCGGGGTCTCAGGCAGAATGGGACAGTATCTCCGCGTATTAACGAGAGACCATTTGGTCTCAGATCATGAAGTAAAGACTGTATGAATGTAAATTGTGGCTGCTACATGCCAAGGACACAAGCAGCGGAATAGGTTTTGACTACCTAACAGCATTTCATTGATCATCACTGCATTCATTGTAATTTGTAAAAAAAAAAGGTATTGTGATAATTTTAGGAAACTTCAATTCTGGTATCATCTGGGACAATCACACTGGTAAGAGTGATTTTTGAAGAGGAGTTCAGAGAATGATTCTGTCACTGTTTCTTTCAATAATAGATTGTGCAACTGGCGATGGACATAGCTATCACTGATCGACGGTTGCGTGATGAAGCTGAGGGAATGGGTAATATCACATGGAGAGGTCCTCCGGGAAATTTTGATAAACTGCTGTATAAAAGAATGTTAAGTTTTCAAGTGAATCGCTGAAAGGGTAAGCTACAACTAGAACCAAGAATAGCCAATGACATGAGTTTGAGAGGAGAACTGATGAAGGTAAACAGGCCAAACAGACTGAAATATGTGTCTCTAAACGAACATTGGAAAACATTTTCCGGAACAGTCTAAAACACTCAACAATGGACATTCCATTGAAACAGACAAACCTCAGCAAAAAACTGCCACCTGTCCCTCACTCAAGATGAAATGGATCCGATTAGAATATCAGGTTTAGAATATCACCAAAAAGTATTAACATTTGTGAAGTGAGAGAGTGTTTAAGAAGTAAGTGTTAAAGGGATTGCGAATGGTCTCCGAGCAGGAGGCGGGCATTAGGAACGGGAATCATGGTCAAGATTTATTGACACGAAAGAAACTTACAGAATTGAAGGTGGGTTTCTGGGTTTCTGATTGAGAACATTAACCGGGGCCTGAGCACATACTGTACAATCTCTCCCTGGCTTGGTTTTACCAAAATGGAACACTGTGCATTTATCTAATTCAACCCATCTGGTATTCCTCAGCCCACAGTTCCAACAATACTGTTAATACTGTTGCATTGTAGATAATAATCGTCACTGTCCAATATATAAGCAATTTCAATGTTACCCACAAACTTCTTACCAGGAAACCAATATTTTCAGCCAAATCATTTATGCAAATGACAAACAACAGTGGAACAACTTTACCGCTCGTCACATGCGTGCAGTCATAAAAACAAAATATCTGCCGCCACCTTCTCTCTCATGCAATAAAGTCAATTCTATATCCAATTGACTAGCTCCTCCTGGATGCCGTATCCTTTAACTTTGATCTGAACTTATTACTCAGTGTACCACACAGAACGTAGAACAGGGAACAGTGCGGCATGATTATGAAGGGATTCAAACTTCCTCTCTCTTCAGCTCAATGGCAGTGGGTCACAGATGAGGCTAACTCTCTCCCACTGTCAAGAGGAGTCTGTAGTTGGCTGTGTAGACCGATGTGGCTTCCACAGACTCTGATACGCTTTGAGCAGAGGTAGGCCATGGGAATTGATGGGTGGAGCTTTGGAGTGGCAATGCACTCCTTGTGCTGTTTTCTCGTGGATTCCTCTTTGTTCCCTCAGCAAGTCTCGAGGGGATCAATACCTTGCCAATGCTCCTCCCCGTCTTTGGACAGTATTGACCCAGTAATTCCCAGTTGTCAGTGGGAATGCTGCACGTCCTCAGTGAAGCCTTGTGGGTATCCCTGAAGCACGTCCGCTGTCCACATGGGGCTCGCCGACTGTTTCAGAGCTGGGAGTAAATCACCTGATAGTGAGTCTCGTGTTTGTCATGGGGATGACGTCTCCAGCACATCAAAGCCAGTTGGGAGTGGCGGGGGATGGAGTGCCTCGATGCTGGGGATGTTGGCATGTTCAAGGACGCTGGTGTTGATGGGTCTGTCTTCACAGTGGATTCACTGGATGTTGCACAGGTAGCCTTGATGGGACTGTTTGAAAAACTTGATTTTCCTGGTTTAGACAGTCCACGTCTCAGAGCCATATCGGAGCGTGGGAACCACACAGCTCTGTATACCATGAGCTTAGGATTGGATCAGATTTTGTTGTCCTCGAACAACCTTTCCTTCAGATGACCGAAGGCTGAGGTAGCATACTGGAAGCAGATCTGGACACTTCATCAATATCTGATTTCGTCGACAGGACATTCCCGAGGTTTGGAAGGTCCAAGGCATCCTCATGGACCTTGAAGATCGGAGATGCGCTGTGCAGTGCAAGGCCAGATTGGTGGAGGGCTTTCGTCTTACGGATGTCTTGGGTGAGACCATTGTTTTCATACGTATCTGCAAAAGTGGTGACAATGGTCTGGAGTACGCCCTCTGAGATTGCACATACACAAATACAATTCATCTCCTGCAAAACAATGACACTGGTTGGTGTGAGTTTGGTTTTGGTTTAAAGGTGCTGGGAGGTTGAATAAAGTCCTGCTCACTCTGTGTGTTAGCCCCACTCCAGCAGGGAGCATGTTGACGGTGAGGTGAAGCATTTCAGTTACATCGGTCGAGAACAGTGTTGAGGCAATGACAAAGCCCTGCTTGACTCTGGTCCGAATGGGTTAGTGATTGAGCCATTTGTCGTTACCATGACTTCCATGTCATCGTGGAGCAAGCGGCAGATAGTTACAAACTTCATGGTGCAGCCGAAGCTGAGAAGGACGGTCAATAATGATTCCTGGGTGAATGTGTCTAAGGTCTTTGTAATGTTCAAGGAGGCCAAGTGCAGGGGGAGGTTCCGTTCCCTGCATTTCTCCTGCAGATGTCACGCAGTCACAATCATGTCCATTCTGTTCCTTCGTGTTCAGAACAACCTTTCCTTCAGATGACCGAAGGCTGAGGTAGCATACTGGAAGCAGATCTGGACTCTTCATCAATATCTCATTTCGTCGACAGGACATTCCCGAGGTTTGGAAGGTCCAAGGCATCCTCATGGACCTTGAAGATCGGAGATGCGCTGTGCAGTGCAAGGCCAGATTGGTGGAGGGCTTTCGTCTTACGGATGTCTTGGGTGAGACCATTGTTTTCATACGTATCTGCAAAAGTGCTGACAAAGGTCTGGTGTACGCCCTATGAGATTGCACATACACAAATACAATTCATCTCCTGCAAAACAATGACACTGGTTGGTGTGAGTTTGGTTTTGGTTTAAAGGTGCTGGGAGGTTGAATAAAGTCCTGCTCACTCTGTGTGTTAGCCCCACTCCAGCAGGGAGCATGTTGACGGTGAGGTGAAGCATTTCAGTTACATAGGTCGAGAACAGTGTTGCAGCAATGACAAAGCCCTGCTTGACTCTGGTCCGAATGGGTTAGTGATTGAGCCATTTGTCGTTACCATGACTTCCATGTCATCGTGGAGCAAGCGGCAGATAGTTACAAACTTCATGGTGCAGCCGAAGCTGAGAAGGACGTTCAATAATGATTCCTGGGTGAATGTGTCAAAGGTCTTTGTAATGCTCAAGGAGGCCAAGTACAGGGGGAGGTTCCATTCCCTGCATTTCTCCTGCAGCTGTCACGCAGTCACAATCATGTCCATTGTTTTCCTTCGTGTTCAGAAACCCCACTGCGGTTCCGGAAGGGGTTCCTCAGCCACAGGGAGGAGATGGGTGAGGATGACCTTGATGATGACTTTTCCAGCGGTCGACTGCAGGGAGATTCTCCTGTAGTTACCACAATCAGAAATGTTACCTTTTCTGACAATAGTGACAATGGTGTTCTGGGAAGTTTTCGTCCTTCCAGATACGGAAGACAAGGGCATGGAACTGCACTACGATCTCTGCACCACCGCACTTCAATACCCCAATGACGATACCGTATGTTCGGGCAGCCTTGTTCTTCTTGAACTGGTGGATGGGCTTGTGTAATTGGTATGGGCCTGGGGCATTGCTGATCTCTTGGCGTGTCGCGTGCTGTGGGATATGATTAACGACACTCGGATCGATGATTGAGCCCTGTTTGAGGGGGTCTGTGAAGTGCTGTTTGATGGCTTGTTTGATGGCTTATTTGTCATTGATTGGAGTTGCACGATCCTTGGCCAGCAGTGAGGTGGAGCCTTGGGGGTTTGGGAGATGTGGTGCAATTCAAATGCATCATGAAGTTTTGCAGTGATCACTCCAAGTGCATCCAACAAACTGAGCTGAAACTAATCAAACTACATGGGTACGATAGGGGAACTGCCCGGGGATAACAGGATAAACAGATTGAAATGTGTGAATCTAAATTAATAGCAAGAAAATATTTAACAATGAAGGTTCCATTGACACGGACAAAACTTCAGCAGGAAAGGTCAATCTTTAACTCCCACAGGTCTTTAAGGAACATATTAGATTAAAAGGTGCTTCGAAGACAATCGATAAAAACTGAAAATTCTGAAGATAGAGTATCTTAGAGACTAACAAAAAGGCTAGTAAACTGTTGAAGCAGGTGTTAAATGGAGACTAAGGATTCTCCTCGCAAGAGGAGTGTTGTAAGGTACGGAGAGATTGATAGATTTTAATGAGATGTCAAGGGAGACTTGAAGCAGCTGGATGTATGATAATGGCCTGAATGACATTATGAAGTCGATATGAATGGTGGTAGGAGGAGTTTGCAGAGTCAGGGTATGCAATATGTGCTGTTGTTCATTCAAGAGATATGGAGGGTTATTGGGCGTATAATTAATTTCAAACATACCGTATTGTGGCATCAAAACAGTTTACAGAGATAAAAAAAAAGTATCAGTGGGGTTTCACCAGACATTAACAGGGCTGTAAGGGATAAAAGAAGTTCGATACTGGGAGGTGTGTTAAGAACAGGAGGATGTTTGTGCCTATAGGCAGTTACAGACATTAAGAATACTGGTGATTGCAGCAAGATACAACGATAAGAGAGGGTTCTGCTGCTTTAGGAAGAGTTGACAAGAGACACACACAAACAACTGAACATTGACACCGAAATATACACACACACACACACACATACACACACACACACACACACACACACTAGTTTTGAGAGGATCTGTAGCTCAGGGTGATGTGTACATTTGCTTGCTGAGCTGGTAGCTTCGTTTTCAGATGTTTCCAGACCATATTAGGTAACATCATCAGTGAACATGCGGATGAAGGACTGGAGGCATAGCCCGTTTTCCATTTATGTGTTTAGGTTTCTTTGGGTTGGTGATGGGTTTTAATATAGTGACGTAATTTCCTGTGTTGAGGTCATTTGCGATTTTATTTTTTGAGGGGGTGATAAATCGGATTGTCAATGTGTTTGTTGATAGAGTTCCCGTTGGAATGCCATGCTTTTTGGAATTCTCATGCGTGTCTCTGTGTGGACTGCTCTAGGATGCACGTATTGTCCCAATCGAAGTTGTGCCTTTTCTAATCTGTATATAAGAGTACTATTGAGAATGGATCATGTCTTTTTGTAACAACTGGATGTTCATGTATCCTGGTAGTTAGTTTTCTGTCTGTTTGTCCAATGTAATGTTTGTTAGAGATCTTGCACGGCATTTTGTAAGTGACAATAGATTTGCTTGTTGTATTTCCGAGATATCTTTGTTTAAGGAGAGAACAACAAACAAGTCCCAAAACCTCTGTCTCCTATGATCAAGCTAACTTTGTATCAATTGTCTAGCTCTCCCTGGATCCCACCTTATTAACCAGTTGACCATACAGAGACTTGCCAAAGGCATTGTTATTGACAATATCTATCACTCTTCCTCCTGTCCACATCCTCAAAAAACTCAATCAGGTTCTGAGATATATTTTCCCAGGCACAAAGTCTTGCTGACTATCCCTAAGCTTCATTTGCTTCGCCAAATGCATGAGGATCCCATATCCTGGAATCTTTTCCAATAATTTACCCACTACTAATTTTGTCTCACTGTTTGACAGCTTTATCGCGTTTCCTTCCAGCCATAAACTGATGGAACAGCATTAGCCGCTGATCTGTCTGGCTGTAACTCACCAAAGAGATCAATGAAACTAATATCTCTGCAATGGACCTTGCAAGCTCTTTCCAAAATTCTCACAGATTTCGAGGGTACACCTGATCAGATCCAGAGGATTTATCTGTCTTCCTGTGCCTTATGACTGTCAGCACCTCCTGCACTACCTTGTGAACTCTTTCCAACACATCATTATTTATTTACCCAAGATTCTGTGCTTCTATGTCATTCTTCACAGTAAATACCAGAGCAAGACATTTGATTAGGATCTCGCCCAAATCCAGTGGTTCCACATACTCTGCCACGTGATCTTGAACTGGCCCAATTCTCTCCCGCATTACTCTTTAGCTCTTTGGAATCTTCTCAAAAAAACTTGTGAAATTCAAATAAAACATATCACTCTCCCCCAACCGTATCTAATCTGCCATTAATAGCTACTGCAAAACATAAAATCTAACATTTTCATCAAAAATAAATCTCTCTTGTATAAGTGCACATGTCTCCCATTATTTCTTAGCGTCCAGTTAGTGCTTGTCATATCCTTTACCATACACTCCAGCACCTTCCCGACTTACTGTCAGGCTAACACTGTTCTGTTTCAGACTGACTGCACAGAAGGTTTTGGGAATCCATGTTTTTAAAACTTTAAAAAAATGATCACATTTTCAGCAGGTAATGAAGAAGGCATGACCAATGCTCGCGTTTATTTCAAAGGAAATGGAGTCTCAATTATATGGAGTCTTGCTAAAACTATGCAAGGTACAAGTCAGATCTCACTGAGTGTGTCATATACAATATGAGTGCCCAAAAGGAATGGTACTCTTGTGTTGCAGGGAGGACAAAGACGGTTTACAAGGCTGTTCTTGGGGCTGGATGGATTTTCTAATGGGACGAGATGGAGTAGATGAAGTTTGACGTCATCAGAGTTCAGGAGAATGAGAGTGAAATTTTATGAAACATCCCGGATTCGGAAATGGCGGGAATGGCGGAGGATAAGATGCATGTGAACATTAGGGCGGAAGCTGAGGACCAAGGAGTTGGACATGGAGGTGTTGTGTTCAATGCCAAGGTGCGTGCAGTGGAGGCGATGTACTGGATGGCATTGTTCACCACGTTGGAGTGCAAATCGCAGTTCTTGAAATCGGAGGACATTTGGGATGTCCTGGATTGGAATTACTCCTCCTGGGAACAGATATATTGGAGCAATTGGGAGTAATGAAGAGCGTTTTGCAGGAGGGGAGTTGGGATTTGATGTACTCCAGACAGCTGTGGGAGTCAGTGAGTTTGAAATAGATGTCCGTGTTGAGTTGGTCACCGAAGATGAAGAGGTCCTGGAGGGGTTGGGAAGTGTCTGAGATGAACCTAAGATCAGGATGGAAGGTGTTGCTAAAGTTGATGACTTGCTCTACCGCCTCATGGATGCATTAAGTAGCGCCGATGCAGCCGTCAATGCAGCGGACGAAAAGGGAGAGAGAGTTTTCGGTGTAATTGTGGAAGATGGACTGCTCCATGTATCGTCTGGACCAACCTACATGCCTCATTAATGTTCATGTCAACTACATTCATTGCCTTACCCTCAATTACCATCTTTGCCACTTCCTTTGCTTTCCCTTGTGCGAAGATGTGTAACCAGGGGGCATAAAATTCCAGAAAGTGATCAGTCATTCAAGATGGTGATGACGAAAACTTTCTTACTTAAAACGGGAGTGAATTTGTGAATTCACAGGAGGCTCCCAAGCACTGAGGATGTCACCTAGACAGGGGACGAAACGTTTGCAACAAAAATTTCCAGCTCGGCGAACAAAACCACAACAACAAGCACCCGAGCTACAAATCTTCTCCCAAACTTTGAAGTGAATTTGTGACATTCCTCACTACGGAGTGGTGTCATAGTTGGGTTGGTCACTTTATTAAGAGCAGATGAGGTCTGATTTCAATTAATCAGGGAAACAAGGGTTACTTTGGAAAGACAAATAAGTAGAAGTGGAGACTATTAGATAAACTATGGTCCCATTGAAGGTTGGTGCATACTGGATCGGCCAAATGATCAAATTCTGCTCCGAAGTGTCAAGATTGTAACTCAATCAGTTTCAACTTAAATAAAAGATTCCACAATATTATGGTTTTCTGCTCACAAAGCTCACATAAAATGAAATTTACAGACATTTCACTTTGCACAACATTTGATCGAGAAGAGACAATTCTCTTGATAGCTCCTTGACACGCTACTACAGAAACCCATCCCGTATCCAATCCAGGATTCCATCCAGTACAGCCCTGATACTCATTAGTTATCCAGTTTGGATCCAGACCACTAACACGCACAATTACTATGATGCAATTCCTGTAAGTACATTCAATTTCCTGACTGAAACCATCTTTGCATTATCATCACTTTTTGGTGCCAATAAAGGAATTCCTACAGCGGTTGCTGATGCTTGCAATTTCTCAGTTTTACCAAAAAACGAGACTAAATTTTAGTTAGTTTCATAAATGTCATTTTCTGTGAAATAACCAATTTAAGTTGGTTGTCGCACCAATTCACAAACTGCATCCTTTCTTCACAAATCACTTGACCTTGTTTACCTTTTTCCCGAACGTGCCTAAATCCGGACAACTCTTCAAAGTCCACTTCCCAGCAATGGGCATTCTGCAGTGGGAGAAAAGGTTCTAGCATTGGAGGAAGTTACACAGATAGAGGGGACTGAATTAGATTCCAGCCATATATATGGGTGTAGGGCTGCAGACCATTAGAGACTACATTGAACAGGGTATGGCGAAATTGAGGGGATTCAAGTTTGTGGAACATTTAATGCCTGTTGTGGCGTATCCAGAGTATTAAAGTGGCGGAGAAAAGTTTATCGACCTGACAATCTTAAACGAAAAGGAAGCATAGCCTGGATTGGAAATGTTAGGGGAATAGGGAAAATGGTATGGACTGAAGAATTCTACAATGACATGTATAATGGTATGGAGTGTAGAGTATTAAATGGATTAAATGGACAGGGAGTTTGGTATGGACCGGAGTATGTTAGATAGAGAAATGATTACATGCACTGAGAGATATTTCAGAGAGTGTGAGTGTTGTGGATGCTGGAAGATGTGACAGGGATGGGGAGGCTTGTTGTGGCTGGAGGAGCTTATAGTCACAGAGAGCCTTGTGAGAGATTTGACTCTCTTAGGACATTACGATTGGCGATAATGAGTTGAGCTGTTTACAGACAAAAGGAGAATATAATGGCCTCAAATTTTTCACACCGAATGGAAGGTATATAAGAAGTGAAGAAGATTTCGCAGTTGTCGGGTTTTGAAGAGCTTAAGCAGATTGGGAGCGTTTTTGGGCTGAAGGATATTCTACAGATAGGAATGGATTTAGCGACTGAAGAATGTTAAGAAATAGGGAGATTTGCAATGGTGAGAGAAGGTTTCAGCAATATTGAGGTTATGGGGATGAAGGAGGTTTCACTGATAGCAATGGCTGCTGAGGATGACCCAGAGAAGGATGTTGCAGTGACTGGGGGCATTTACCCCGATAGGGAGAGTTTTCGTTACAGGCATCGTTTACAGAGATAGGAAGGATTGTAGAGGCTGCAGGAGAATAGAGAAATGAGGAGGGTTGCATCAATTAGATGGTGTGCACAGGCAGATCTGTTTTAGAGACTGGAATAGATCACCACGTTTTAAGTCTGGAAGACGTTCTAGAATTTTTGATGTTTGAAATCACTGAAGGCAGTCAGAACGAGTTCGAAAGGTGTAAGGCCTGGTGGAGCTTCCATAGATCTGGAGAATTGTAGCGTCTTGATAAAACGTAAGTAGGATTGCCGGAACTGAAGGTTGTTTCAGAGATAGCGAGGGCTGTCGCAATTGTAAGGGTTGTGGTGTCCAGAGGAAGTTCCGCAGATAGTGATGGTAATTGGTGCTGCAGGACTCTTCGGAGATAAAGGAGTTCACCGAGACAGGGAGAAATGTAGTGACTGGAGGATACAGAGATGGTGCTGGCTGCAGGAGAAATTAGAAATTGGGAGTATTGGAGAAGCTGGAGGATTTCACAGAAATGAGATGAATGCAGTAGTGAAGCATCAGAGAAGTAAAGAGGTGTGTAGCATTCCCAATAATGCGTGGTTTGGAATATTGTCCAGGCTGGGGCAGGCTTCCCAGTGAAGGAGGAATAGAGCAACTGGAAGTGTTGACAGAAACATAGAGGAATATGGGTCCTCTTCTCGCTCAGGATAATCAAGATGAGAGATGACCTCATTCAATTGTACGGATTCCCATGGGAATTGACCGGATGCTGAAAGGATGCTTCCTTCCTCTTATGGGAAAGACAAACAAGCAGAGTCAGTTTGACAAAGAGACTTCCCGTGTAAGTTGGAGAAACTGACCTTTTTTGGAAGTGACCCAAACTTATTTTACGTTTGTTTCGAGAAAGCATCTTGGAATTTGACAAGATAACAAAGAACAAGGTCATTGCAGACTGCAGGAGATAACAGACGAAAGCCAGGCTGTCAGTGCTGGAAGTGATTGGAGAGAGGGGAGAGCCGCAGAAGGAGTTAACAGTGTGCATGTCCTGTCGGGACTGGAGAACCGACAGGCTCGCTTAATGGGAGATATATAACAATATGGCACAAGGCCAGAAACAAGAGGAATATCCCAAACTTTCTTTGTGTCATTTACTCATTGAGTTGCTCTCACACAATCTGGTGCCAAGCTCCATATACAAACAGCATAAGGTTTCCCAGCTGCTAGAGCTCAGAGCCCAGCGCACAAACCCCTGGTCCAATCGGTGAGATACTATCGGACAGGTATTTACAGTGGTAAAAACAAGGAGGACTGCAGATGTTGGAACCCAGAGTCGAGAGTAGAGTGGTGGTGGAAAAGCACAGCACGTCAGGCAGCATCCCAGCAGCAGGAAACTCGACGTTTCTTGCAAAGGCCCGATTCCTGATGAAGGTCTTTTACCCGAAACGTCGATTTTCCTGTTCCTCAGATGCTGCCTGGCCTGCTCCGCTTTTCCAGCAGCAATCTCATCCAGACTCTACGTATTTACAGTGTTACAGCCTGCCCACAAACACACCATCTCTGTTATGTTCACATGTTGAATAACTCTCCACAGCAAACACGATCTGCACTCAACTGCCCTAGTTATACAATCCTCTGAATGATAGTCTGTACAGAAGTTCATAATCCACAAAACCCATTGCATGAGTCATGGTTAATGAAAAATGTTACATTCTCTCCACTTGGAAACCAATTCCTGCATCTCATAAAACTGCTAATTTTAAAAAAAATGAAAAATAAATTCTTTTCGAAGGCATTCATTAGGATCCACAAAACCCATTGCATGAGTCATGGTTAATGAAAAATGTTACATTCTCTCCACTTGGAAACCAATTCCTGCATCTCATAAAACAGCTAATTTTAAAAAAAAATGAAAAATAAATTCTTTTCGAAGGCATTCATTAGGTGAGCTCTGTTGAGTTATGCCAATCTGGAGATCACATGAATAGTACCAGGTCAGTGTTAGGCACACAGAGGAATGGAAAAATGTATTCACATCTGAACTCACATCTCCCAGCCAGGGAATCTGATGTTGTGTTCAGCCAATTGTTTCTGGAGAACGATCTACCAGGGATATGACTGCTAAAGAGAGTTTACGTGGAGAGGGATAGTTGTATATATTGGAGACTTTTACACAGACAGAGATATTGTTCGGGATTGGCCAACCTGACAGAGGTCGTTGGAGTTCTATGGATTAGAGAAACTTCGAAACAGAAATATATAGCAACTGAAGGAGATTACAGCGTAGGGAGGACAGTAGAGTCGGAAAAGGTTACCGTGATAGTCAGTGTAGAGATGGGGGTTAGTTAAAATGATATGATGTGATCGAGGGGGACTGAAGGAGTGACAGTGAAAGGGAATTTTATACAATCCAGATCAGTTTACACAGACGTATGAATGGTTCTGGAAGTTGCTGGCAGTACCTGCGATGGGGAATGCTGTAAAGAATGCCTGTGCATTTTTCTTCACTTCTTTGTTCTGTTAATAAGGATTGTGCTGAGGTTCTCTGCACCTAGGATGACCGTGTGTTTGTGACACTGTTGCACTGCACCTGATCTTGTAACTGAAGAGACAGTACGTCGTTAAGTTTGCGAATCACATTGAGCCATAAGTGGCGAGTTAAATACTTTTCACTCAACTCATTTGAGTACATGTGACAATAAAGCTAATTCAGTCATTCATTCGATTGCTATAGTCACAGGGAAATTCCCTGGTAGGAATAAGTGCTCGTCATATGGAGCTTTGTAAAGATGAGAGAAGCTGACGGTGGCAAGGAGTATAAAACGGGCTGTTTAAGATTTATGGAGAATACAGAGAAGCAGGAAAGGTCCAAGAGATAAGGATGGTTCACTGGAAGATCAAATAATGATAAAGAGCAAAGATTGGACGAGTTCACAAAGTTCACAAGGTTTCTGGAACAGTTGGAGAATATAGTCTCGGTATGATATAGCAATAGAAGTAGGACAGTGTCAGGGTGTGGTGTAGGAGCAGGAGGAGATTATATTGACAGTGTTTATGTCAGAGACTGGAGACGGTTACAGCAATAGGGAAGTGGAGGAGGCTCTAGTCCATTACACAGATAGGGATGGTGCCCGAGACTGGATGAAGTTAGCTTTTCTGAGGGTCGCAGATATAGCAAGGGTGCATCAGACTGATCAATTTTACAGGCAGAGAGAGTTGTACGAACTGGAAGAGGTGACAGTAATAAATAGGATGTTACGCATTCACAGACGGTTTTAGTGACAGCAAGATGCTACAGATTTCAGAAAGCTTGTCATGACGGGAGGAGGTCACAGACACACAGAAGATTTCAGATATTGAGTTAAGTTGTAGATCAAGGGATGGTCAATTAGCTTCCTAGTGTTACACAGTGGAAGGGTTGGCAGGAAATCATGTAGGCACTGGAGGATTTTATACAGATAAGGAAGTTTGCATCGATGGTAAATGGTTAGAGGAAGTGAGGTGTTGTCGGACGGGTTGGAGGAGTCTGCCGATATGGAGAATGGAGCATTGATGTCAAGTGCTGTAGAGTCTGGAGGAAGATGCACAGAACGGGCAGGTTGATAAGGGCTTGAGGATGTTGCAGAGACAGATTGGGTTGTAGGTACTAGACAAGGTGACAGACAAAAGGAATAGTTTTTTTGGGGATAAAGACCATTAATTCTGTAAGTTTCAAACTAATTATGGAAAGAGATAAAGATTGTGGATAAGTTAATGTTCTAAATTCGGGCAAGACCACTTATCATTAGATTATCACCATTAGGCATCGTTATCAATGTCATTAGAAATGATCTGACAAGCATAGATTCGGAGGTATCATTTGCAGGTGAGTCTACAATCGGAAAGTGGGCGTATTTTACAGTGATACAGTGTGTAGGATGAAGAGTGAATGGCAAACGCACCAAGTCCAGAGAATACTGATCAAACGATATTATGAGTTTGATAAAGAAAATACAGTGCATTAAAAACAGGTGAAGCCCTTCAAAAGTATAGAGAGTGCAAGGGGGTTCTTAAAAATCGTGGTCAAACAATGGCCATGAAATACACGTGGCAGACGAAGGCAACAACAAGCAAAATCGCAGCAATAATAAGACCAATCTTGACAAACCATGTTCCCCAAGATCCGAATATTTTATTCAGCCAATCAAAAACCTGATGACCAAATCTCACATTGCCCTTTAGCTCCCGTCTTAGATTCTTTAGTTTATCCATTGCTTTCATAAACAATACTCCAGGGATAGTGTTGTTAGGTATAAAGGTACAGCAATTCTCCCCAAACATCACACAAACCCTGCCTTTTTCTGCCAGTATCGAATCGAAGGCCCGTCTGTTTTGCCATGTCGTTTTGTTAGTAACATCCACTTGTTCTCCCAAGGCCACAAGGACATAATCAGTATAATTTATAAATCTCTCTTTGTTGTAATAAATGTAAATAATCTATTCAGCATTCTTGCTGACCCCTATCGCTTGGATGAGAGCCTCCTAGCCCGCGGCAATTTCCTTGCGGGCTTTAAACTCATTAAGAAGAATTCTTGGCTGTCCTATGCTACCAATCCAAAACGTCGAAGCAGAGACATAAGATCGCTTAGTTCGACACAGGGCTGATTGTGACAAAGCATCAAGCTGCGGGTGTGGAGATATAAGAATCTTTTGTAGAAGCATTGCATGGGCACAGCTGCCACTCCAATCAGCGGTCAGCATCGGGCGGAACCTTCCTTTATTACCACACGGGCACCAAGTACCTGCCAGTGAGATGCATTGAGAATTTAAAACAGCCCCAAATGTGGCGTCCACTGCGAGTTCCATTGCATTGCCGCAATGGCCTTTAAAATAGCCTACTGGTGCGGAGCCATTTCGCTTAAAGCATTCAAACCTCAACCCTTCCCATATCCTGAAAGTGGTACTATAGCCACACTACCATTGGAGGTGCTGCCTGCCCGCATAATCTTGCAGATAGAACACAGAGGCTTGAAGTAGAAGACACAAAAAGGAGCAATGGGATTGCCTGTTAGTTGATGAAGCCTCCAGATTAAGAGGTTGCTAGAGTTCTGCAAACGCCATTGAGTGCAGTTGGTCAAGTTATAGGGCGTAGAGACAACATAATATGAGGGGGGGGGGGGGGTGGTTGCCTTTATACACAAGAAACAATCCTGGCTAGCCATCATTACAGCCGTTTGGTTTGCCCACTGATACCAGTGATTTTCACGGGCGCGTATCCATGTTAGGGCAGCAAGGTCTGCACTTCTAATAAGTCTTTGCCTCCCAGCCTGAATGGCCCTGATAATACCAGTCCAAATCTTCCAAGTTAATGGTCTCCAAGACTGAGTAAGCAGGCTTGGCATCAGAGAGTGGTGTATTAGGTGCATCCCCCATATCTCCCCCATCCCTGCTGTCAGGAGGACTATGCTCCATACCACCATCGCTATCATTTCAGGAATGATCAGTATCCCAAGAACTTCAAATGTACCTTGTTCAGAACCCTGCAGAGGGGTACTTGCGTCCTGTGTGTGCTGCCCGTCTCCAATTTCCTCGGCCTCAGCTCCACTAACCTCAGTGTTAGAGTTCGCTTGTGCTGGTGGAAGAGCTTCAGTGCAATGATTAAGGTGTTACCATATGTATCATCCTTCCACTTGAATGGTGGTAGGTAATGCCTTAGTCATTACAAAAGGTGGAAATGTGCTTCTGGAAAAGCCCAGCAGGTCACGCAGCATCCAAGGAGCAGGAGAATCGACGTTTCGGGCATGAGCCCTTCTTCAGGAATTCTTTCAGGCTCATGCCCGAATCGTTGGATTCTCCTGCTCCTTGGATGATGCCTGACCTGCTGCGCTTTTCCAGCAACACATTTCCAGCTCTGATCTCCAGCATCTGCAGTCCTCACTTTCTCCTCATCACAAAAGGTCCCTATCTCCTCGGCTCATTCCAGCATCTTCAAAAAACCTGCACATACACCCAATCCCCAGCTTAGCAGTTCCTTCCTCGTTGACGGTTCCCTTTGCGTTTCCTGCAGGTGGATAGTCTCATTTATCATAGTTATCTGCTGCATATATTGCTTAAGTTCTAAGCTTAATCACTCCATCCATAACCTCATCATCTCAGGGGATCTCCCATCCACCGCCTCCAACCTCATAGTCCAACAACCCCGCACCACCCCTTTCTATCTCCTGCCCAAAATCCACAAACCTGACTGCCCTGCCCTGCCCTGCCGCCATTGTCTCAGCCTGCTCCTGCCCCACCGAACTCATCTCTGCATACCTCGACACGGTCCTGTCCCCCTTAGTCCAAGAACTCCCCACCTACGTTCGGGACACCACCCATGCCCTCCACCTCCTCCAAGATTTTTGCTTCCCCGGTCCCCAACGCCTTATCTTCACCATGGACATCCAGTCCCTGTACACCTGCATCCCCAATCACGAAGGATTCAAAGCCCTCCGCTTCTTCCTTTCCCGCCGTACCAACCAGTACCCTTCCACTGACACCCTCCTTCGACTGACTGAACTGGTCCTCACCCTGAACAACTTCTCTTTCCAATCCTTCCACTTCCTCCAAACCAACTGTGTAGCCATGGGCACCCGTATGGGCCCCAGCTATGCCTGCCTCTTCGTAGGATATGTGGAACAGTCCATCTTCCGCAGCTACACTGGCCCCACCCCACACCTTTCCCTCCGCTACATCGATGACTGTATCGGCGCCGCCTCGTGCTCCCACGAGGAGGTTGAACAGTTCATCCACTTTACCAACACCTTCCACTTGTCCTCAAATTCACCTGGACCGTCTCAGATTCCTCCCTTCACTTCCTAGACCTTTCTATTTCTATCTCGGATGACCGAATCAACACGGACATCTTCTACAAACCGACCGACTCCCACAGCTACCTAGACTACGCCTCCTCCCACCCTGCCCCATGTAAAAACGCCATCCCATTCTCCCAATTCCTTCGTCTCCGCCGCATCTGCTCCCAGGAGGACCAGTTCCACAACCGTACAACCCAGATGACCTCCTTCTTCAAGGATCGCCATTTCCCCCCAGACGTGATCGACGATGCCCTCGACCACATCTCTTCCACTTCCCGCTCCTCCGCCCTTGAGCCCCGCCCCTCCAATCGCCACCAGGACAGAGCCCCACTGGTCCTCACCTACCACCCCTCCAATCTCTATGTACAGCGTATCATCCGCCGTCATTTCCGCCACCTCCAAACGGACCTCACCACCAGGGATATATTTCCTTCCCCTCCCCTTTCAGCGTTCCGTAAAGACCACTCCCTCTGTGACTCCCTCATCAGGTCCACACACAACCCTCACCAACCCAACATCCACTCCCGGTACCTTCCCCTTAAACCGCAACAAATGCAAAACTTGCACCCACATCTCCCCCCTCACTTCACTCCAAGGCCCCAAGGGATACTTCCATATCCACCAAAAATTCACCTGTACCTCATACATTGCATCTGTTGCAACCGATGTGGCCTCCTCTATATTGGGGAGACAGGCCGCCTACTTGCGGAACATTTCAGAGAACACCTCCGGGACACCCGAACCAACCAACCCAAGCACCCCGTGGCTCAGCACTTCAACTCCCCCTCCCACTCCACCAAGGACATGCAGGTCCTTGGACTCCTCCATCGCCAGACCATAACAACACGACGGTTGGAGGAAGAGCGCCTCATCTTCCGCCTCGGAACCCTCCAACCACAAGGGATGAACTCCGATTTCTCCAGTTTCCTCATGTCCCCTCCCCCCACCTTGTCTCAGTCAAATCCCTCGAACTCAGCACCGCCTTCCTATCCTGCAATCTTCTTCCTGACCTCTCCACCCCCACCCCACTACGGCCTATCACCCTCACCTTGACCTCCTTCCACCAATCGCATTTCCAACGCTCCTCCCCTAAGTCCCTTCTCCCTACCTTTTATCTTACCCTGCTGGTCACACTTTCCTCATTCCTGAAGAAGGGCTTTTGCCAGAAACGTCGACTCTCCTGCTCCTTGGATGCTGCCTGACCTGCTGCGCTTTTCCAGCAACACATTTTTCCACTCCAAGCTAGGCCCTTCATATGGGCCTCTCCAGCTCTACACTGTCATAGGTCTGCCTGTGAGCATCTCAGGCGGTGTTAGATTCGTCTTGTGATTAGTCTGCATACGATAACTCATTAGCGCCAGTGGCAGCGCATCAACCCATTTAAGGCTCATGCTTGCGCAGGTCTTGTATAATTTGACTTTCAATTTCCCATTAATTCTTTCCACCATCCCCTGTGACTGGGGATGATACATGCGCCCAAATCTCTGTTTGATTCTCAAAGACTGCAGCACCAAGTTAACTACATTCTGAATGAAGGCAGGCCCATTGTCTGAACTAATTTCTGATGGTATATCAAACCTTGGGATTACTTCATTAGTAAGAAATTTGACTACCGTCCCAGCTCCTGGCTTCAAACCTATTTCCACTGGGCTAACTGCTTTCACTCTCCCCAGATCCGTATCATGCTGCAACCACAATGTAGCTGGTAATGCATACAATTGCTCATTACCATATTGATCATCTTTCTCCATTGTCACTGGCATGCTCCGCTGGGGTGTTGCCATGACATCGTTCCGATTCCCTGTCAAGCTGCACCATGCTAGGATTTTAATATAACTGCAACCCCTAGATTTCCAAACCCCTGTCGTGAGCATATGATATTCTCTAACAGTTTCTACATGCCTGGCCTCAGTCTTTAGATTGATTTCCCATATTTATCAGTAAGGTTACATGTGGTGTGGCGCCTGATACACTATACCACTTTTCCAAGAACACATTTCTCTCGATTTGCAGGATCACTCTTAGCTTCACTTCTCAAATGTTGTGGAGTAGTGGCATCATTATGCCACTGTGTCTCCAACACCTCATCTTGAGACACATCAAATATCAATGTTCAGTGCAGCTCAGACTTAGGTGGTCTTGCTTTAGTCAATATCGTCAGCACTACTGCTTTCCACATCCCCCAAAATGTCTTGAATATCACTTGCTATATCCCCTATCCAATAAACATTAACATTTTAACTTCTTGTATCACTAATTGTGCATTGGCCTTTTCTACGACTAAGCCCTGCTGCGTGCAGTCTAATCTTACCTCTTACTGTAGTAAAGCATCCCTACCTAACATGTTAATTGGCATCTCTTTAGGCATTAATATTGGCAGAACTGTCTCCCTACCTTCCATTTCTAATCTTACTGGAGTTATAAATCGAGTTAATTGTGATTTCCCTGAGAACTCTACAATTTTAACAAATTTAATTGATTTGGGAAGGTGAGAGGCATACTGCGGCTGTACATAAGTTCCCCAGTAACTATCATCCCCGGTGTCTGCCGCCATTCACTATTAACTTGCATTACTGGTTCCTGATCGCCAGTCCCCATGGAACAACAGGGTGTGTCCCTTCCCACCCAGGTTCTCAGGGCATCCTTAAAACATCCCATACGGGTTAATAGGTTCTGATGGGCCTGCAGGTGTCTGGGACATTGCCACTGTGGATTGTCATCTTCTAGTTGAAACTTTATTGCTGGAACAGCACAGCAGGTCAGGCAGCATCCAGGGAACAGGAGATTCGACGTTTCGGGCACAGGCCCTTCTTCAGGAGAAGGGCCTGTGCCCGAAACGTCGAATCTCCTGTTCCCTGGATGCTGCCTGACCTGCTGTGCTGTTCCAGCAATAAAGTTTCAACTTTGATCTCCAGCATCTGCAGACCTCACTTTCGCCTTCTCATCTTCTAGGCCCACTGTAGGGTAGAGGGTGCCGGCTACAGTAAGGGCAATGCCTCCTAACGTGTCCAGTTTGATGACATCCCCAGCGCATCATTTCTGCCCCCACTTGAGCCTGATTATTTATCATGTACCTTCGTCCCCCATTCCTACGTTCCTGTCCTTGGGGACTCCAGTTCTGTTTAGGCTGTTGTTTAAAGCTGTTGGAAGCGTATTGAATAACCTCCATTGCTGGCATGAGTCTTTCTGGCTCCTGTTTGGCTATCTGATAGGATATTGCGCCGGCACTTGGTTCACGCCAGTGTTGATTATTGTGTCGGTTCTTGCTGGCAACACCTTTTTAGCTTTCTCGTTTTCTTTCTTTTTGAGCTCTTTGAGCTGCATTTGTGCCAGCTTCTTTTGTACCTCTCCTGAAGTTCAAACAGTTCCTCTTTGCCGAAACTTTTCAATTGCATGATTTACATGATCTCTAAATTCCTTTTGGCTCATTGATGATGTCAGACCCACCACCTCCTCCAGTCTTGATTTGACTTGCCTCAATGATGGAATTTCGGAACATTGTGGTCAGCAATGTCTTGCCCTGTTTCCAGCCTTGACTTCTTTAACTCTTTTTCCAAGTAGGCAGCCGGGTTTTCACTTTCTCCCAGTGGATTCACTCTCAGAGCCTGGGGGTCTATTTTGAGTGGATAACAATCTCTGAAGGCCTGCCATACATTCTATTTCACTCGATCAAACCCGATCCCATCAATAATTGGATTGTCTGCTCAATTTTTCAAACGGGTTCGGACCATCATTTTCTTTAACTTCTGGAGCCCTACCAAACTCACCAGCAGTGCCTTCAAGATTCCTATAGCCATCAATCGTGCTGTGGTTTCACCTATAGAAGCCCTGATCCACTTTTCCGCTCCCTCAGGTAAATTCGGCAGCGCATTTTTCAGCCCTTCCAGATCCTGGGTTCCCCAAGGAATGTTTTGTGGGTTTCTCCCCTCTTTTATAAGGAGCGTTAGAATCCTTCCCTGTTGGCCCATTTTCCGTTTACTGACACGACTTCTCAATAAAAACCCCTCGGGCTCTTTGACCTATGCTATTTCTAATTCCTTCCATTCTTTATGTACTGGGTCCTTTTTCTTTCTTTGTCTCTCGCCGTCCCTTTCTGCTTTCTCTGCATCACGTTCACTGCTATTCTATTCAGCCATTTGTTTTGTATCACAATGAGTATTCCTCAATTGTTTTTTGTTCCCTTCGCCCACACAGGGCACTAATCTCATTTTTCAGCTTTTCTTGCTCTTGTTGTACAGCTTCTCTTTGCTCCTGCCGGCCGTTTTCTCTGTTTCTCTTCATTGTACAGGTCCTGTTTATACCGGTCCCACCTTCCCCAGAATGAGCCCCAACTGTCCAAGTCCCTGAAACATTCCCTCCTGCATCATCCTTCCAGCCACGTGTTCAGCCGATATCCCAATCCTTGCCTCGCTATCACTTGGCACGCATAAACAAACAGAGATAACAAGTCTGTTTGTTCTAGTTCTCAACTTCCAACCCAGCTCTTTGAAATATTATCTTACATCCCTATCCCTCTTTCTACCTGTGTCGTTCGTAGCAACATGGATGACGACTTTAGGCTGGTCACCCTCTCTCTTCGGGACCCCAAAGACACGATCCGAGACATCATGGACTCTGGCACCTGAGTCTCGTTCGTTCCCAATAAACCTTCTGTCTGTCCCTCTAACTATTGAATCCCCAATGCCTAACAATCTTCTCCTTTCCCTCCTTCCCTTCTGTGCAACAGGGACAGGTTCTGTGCTAGAGACCACGGACCCACAGCATACCCCTGGTAAGTTGTCCCCCTCAACAGTATCCAAAACGGTATACATGTTTTTTCAGGGGAACGACGACAGGGGATCCGTCCACTGACTGGCTTTTCCCAATTCGAACAATTACCCAGCTTTCTTCGTGCCTGGGAGTAACTACTTCCCTGTAACTCCTATCTATCACACCCTCTGCCTCCCGAATGATCCAAAGTTCATCCAGCTCCCGCTGCAGTTCGCTAACACGGTCTTGAAAGAAACGATAGTTGGGTGCACTTCGTACAGATATACTTGGATGGGATACTAATGGCGTCACTCACCTCAAACGTCATGCAGGAGGAACATCGCTGTCGCATGCATTGCCATCCCTGCTAGTCACACTGGCTTATATGGCTGGACGGAAATAAAAAGAAGCCAATCCTTTCCCAGATACCAACGCTCTCTAATTTCAAATATAAAAGCTCAAACTAGTGATTCACATCTCCGGGCAGGCCTCTGGTCCAAGCTCCCGGCCTTCGAGTTGCTGCTGCTATTGAAAAACAGAAATGTTGTGTGTACTTCCATTCCCACAAATACCTCCGTCTGTAACCTAAGCCAGTCCACAGAATCCTTGCTAAATCTGTAACCTCACCCAGTGTGTACAACTCTGAGTATTACCAACCTCATCCAGTCTCTCCAACCGACGCTCCCTCTGTAATTGCCTGAGGACTCCACAGCCCTCCGTATTGCTGTAACCTCCTGCAGTCCATGAGATAGATACCATCTGTGTAAGGCTGTTCTGTTCCTGACTATATTCTCCTCCTGTTCCGATAACCCTTGTGAAGTTTGTGACCTGGTCCAATCTCTGAAATTCTCTGTATCATCGTACTCGGGTGACATGCTGGCTCCATGGTTAGTATTGCAGCCTCACAGTCAGGTACGTGGGTTTACTTCCAGGAATTAAAGTTGCACAGTCGCCCCATTGTCTGTGTGGGTTTCCGCCGGGTGCACTGATTTCCTCAAAAATTACCTAAGTTCGGTGGAATGGCGAACATAAATTGCCCATAGTGTTCAGGAAAGTGTCAGTTAGATATGTTGACAATTAGAAACGTAGGGTTACATGACTATTAAGAGGATGAGTTTGGTAGGATGTTCTTCGGAGTGTTGGTATCGGCTTGCTGGGCCGATTGGCGTGATATATACCGTGGAGAATCTATTCAGATCTTTGTCCAGTCCTGCCAACCATCCCTGTCTCTTGAACCTTGCCTTATCCCCAATACTCTCCCTACCTCTGTAATGTTCTAATGTCTCTCCAGTTGTTACAAAACTCCACATGACTGTCACCTCTTCGTGCTCCTAGAATTTCCCTATAAATATTGCCTTTCATTATAAGACACCCCTTCTCTGTTACCTCTTGCAACTCGCAGAATAATTTGTGTCTCTGTAAATTCATCTGGATTGTCTCACCTTCCTTTTGACAGTTGCATCCTGAGACCTGCTGCATGTCAATATTTTGAATAAATTCCTCATTATTATAACTTCCCACCACCTTACAGCACTGACTATCTGTATGAGTTTTTCCCAACCCGACAGCTCTCTTGGTGCTTGTAATCTCCTCCACTCCCTATAACACGTTGTCTGTGAACTCCTCTGTCGTCCATTAAACACTGCCTAACACTCCCTGGAGATTGTAACCTTCTCCAGGAAATGCAAACCTCCCTATCTGTCTAAACACTTTATTCAGTCCTTATCCCTGAAGCTTCTTGTACAAACACAACCCTCCTTGCTTGTGTATTCGCCTTCAGTCCCTGCATGTCTCCCTATCTGTGCAACTTTCTGCATGTAAAATGTTTCAGCCTCTTCATACCCTATCAGTGTAATCTATTCCAGAATGAAAAAGGCTTTCCCTCTTTAACTTGCTCATACAACGCAACCCTCACGATCTGTAATTTGCTACTGTCTGAGAAACCTTCTTCCTACTGCAAACTGCTACAACTTTCCAAAAGCTCCTGCATCTCCTACAGCCTCCCTATCTACATAACCTCTTCAAGTTGCAACAACATCATCAGTCTGTGAAAATGCTCCCGAATGATGTCATGCGCTCAGATCTCTGCAACACTCCCGATCTTTAGAAAACACTGCAATGCCCGTGACTCTCCCGATCCAGTTTCTACAAATCTCTCTATGGTGGTAACATCCTCCTCTCATTGTCAAACACCTTGTCAATGTAAGATCCTCCATTATCTCCAACTATCTACTCATTTACAAACTTCTCCAGCTCTTACACATCTATCTGTATAAATGTTACCGTCTCCTACAACCCTCCCTACTGCAGGAACTTACTCATGTTTGTGCAATGCTCCTTTATCTGTCAAAGTGTCTTCAACCAAAATTCCTCTTCCCTATCTCAGGAAAATTCTGTCAGATTCTATACCCTCAATATATAAATAACCCCAGAACATTTCCTTCCTATATCTTAAAGATCTTCAATCACGATTGCTCTCCTCATGTCTGTTTTTCATCTAGTCTTTACAACCGTCTTTATCTCTTTCATCTGCTCCGTTCCGTAAAACAATCTCTGTCTGTGTAAAGCATCCCATCTTACAAACATCCTTATCCCTGTAAACTGATCCATTTCTCCCAACCTCCCCATCTCCATGAAATCTGTTGACCCTACAGCTGTCCACATGTCTGTAATACCCTGTGGGTCTATGGTTCTCCCTGCCTGTGGAACCACCTCCAGGCTCTACAACCCTCCCAATATGGGTCATCAGCTCCAGATTAGACCATTCTGTCTCTGTTAACTCCTTCAGTCCCGACAACTCTTCCAATTTGTGTGACCTCTTTCAGTGTTCTGAAACCTCTTCGCGCCATTACAACCCCTCCATGTTTATGTAAAATCCTATGGTGCTGAAATCCTCACCAACTCGCAACCTCCTGCAGACCCCATGACACTCCCAAACTGATATCTTCATGCACCTGCAATCATCTCTGCATTCTCTACCTCCTTCATCACCATGAACACTCATATTTACTGAATCCCTCTTTGCCACTGCATCCTTCCCAACGTCTGCAAAACCCATTTGTCCTGAAATCCCTCCCTTGCTCTGTAATCCCTACAAACCCTCCGCGCCCGGCTGGGGATGCTTGCAGAAGAAGGAGGAGTTGTAGAGTCCGTCCATATTCCAGAGTTCGGAAGGGCTGCAGGACCTGGAGGAGGTTCAAATGGAGGCTTCATGATTTCATTCAGGCCCTTAATAGACTTGGTGTGTTTTTTATTACATTCAATTCTCCCGCATTATCTAATTAGAGACCAACAATGTTTCCGCTTCCTACAACACTAACCTTACTAGGAGAACCCTTACTCTGCCTTTAACACCTGCTTCAATATTTCGATAACCCTTTTGTCAGATTCTAAGACACTCTATCTTCAGAGTTGTTAGTCTTTATTGACTGTCTTTGAAGCCCCTTTTAATCTAGTATGATCTATAATAAACCGAGGGAGTCACTGATTGGACTTTCTTGCTGAAGTTTTGTCTGTGTCAATGGAATGGAATTTAGTTGAATATTTTCTTGCTCTCAACTTAGTTTCTGTCCGTTTACCCTGTTATCCTTCGACAGTTTTCCTCCCATTCACATCTAATTTGCTTTGTTTCAATTTCAGATTGTTGGCTGTACTTGGAGTGGTCACTGAAAAACTTCAAAATCCTTTTGAATTCCACCTTATCAGTTACACCACTCGCGCCCCACCCCACTGCTAACCAACGACGGGGTGACTCTTAACAATGACAAACATTCTTTCAAAAAAAACGCTGGGGGAACACTTCAGAGACCTCCTCAACCAGTGCTCTGTCATCGATCCGAGTGTCCTTTGCCGTATTCCACAGCACGCCTCACACCACGGCCTCAGCAACTTCCCAGCCCCACACGCAATAGAGAATTCTGTCCACCAGCTCAAGAACAACAAGTATGCAATCGCAGACAGTATCCCCACTGAGGAATTGAAGTGTGAAGGCGCAGAGCTCCCAGTGCCGCTCCAGGCCTCTGTCTCCCTTATCTGGAATGAGCAGAATATCCCGGGAGGTCTCCGTGATGTCAACGTTGCGAACATTTTCAGGAAAGTGAACATGTCCGATTGTGGGAACGACAGGGGTATCTCCCTGCTGCGGACCGTTGGAGTATTCAGCGTCAAGGTCATCCTCACTCATCTCCTCCCTGTTGCTAAGGAACTCCTCCCGGAATCGCAGTGGGACTTCTGGCCACGGAGGGGCAGAACAGACATGATTGTCACCATGTGAGAGCTTCAGGATAAATGCAGAGAACAGAACCTTCCCCTGTATATGGCCACCTAACAATTGTCTTTGACACCATCACCAGGGAAGCATTATAGAACATTCTTCTCTGCTTTGGCTATACCATGAATTATGTCCTCATCGTTCGCCTGCTCCACGATTAAATGGAAGTCATGGTAATGACGAATGTTTCCATCACCGATCCATTCCTCATTTGGACCGGGGCCAAGCAGGGCTGTGTCATTGCCCCAACACTGTTCCCGATCTACCTCGCTGCAATGCTTCACCTCACCGCCAACAACTTCCCCGCTGGAGTGGGGTTAACCTCGAGAACCAGCAGGAAATTATTCAACCTGCCCCCGCCTTCAAACCGAAACTAAAGTCACCCCAACTCTGTGTGATTAAGCTTGGTAATCCCTTTGTTTTCACTCACAATGAGAGTTTCCCATCCTGTTACCCATTTTGCCTGACTTTCCATAATGATACGTAGCTGGGAATATTGATAGAGCCGCCTTTTTGTTCACCCCGTTACCACATCCCTCTGATTGCGATTAGATAGAAATTATTTACCTCCCTGTGTCACAGGTGTACATAGATTATTGCAGATTCCTTGTGCATTCAAATCAAGGAAGTATCATTTACTTTTTAACCCATAATTTCCTGTCACAAATCGATTTTCTGATGTGGTATTTTAATTAAACTCAGTACTTTCCTGTTTCTTTCACCTTTTTTAGGCCACTACCCCATGATATTCCAATATTTCAATCTTTCGCTTTGGACTTAGGAATTCCCTTTCATTTGAGCCCTTGTCCCTCCTCATTTCTGTCAATTTAAAGCATTCTGCATAATCCTGGTTATATAATTGACCAGAGCGCTGGTCCTAGCACAGTACAAGTGGAGCCCATCCCAGCAAAATGGTTCACTCCTCCCTGAGTACCGGTAGCAGTGCTCACCGGATCAGAACCACTTCTGCTGACACCATTATTTGATCCTGACGTCTTCCTGCACACTAGTGATATCAGTCATTAACTCTCCATGTGGTATCCATCCCTGTAAGTGTCGAATTGCTGCCTCTGTCAGCGCCTCTCATTCTATCAGCTATTGCAGACCCTGAGGCAGCCAACATAATCCTCCAATTCGGAGAGAGACAGCAGCACAAGGCATGGATGGAGACTGGGATTATCCATATCTCTGTGGGACTCCATGCCATTCTCCATGTTTAACCTTTACTGCATCAGTCTAATTTCCCATTCTGTCTATTTCTTTATCTCCTGTCGGTACTTAGGATGTTCCTGTCTCAACAGAATTCCCAACTCCTGTCTTGTCCATCACCACTTTGAAGAAAGTTGGTCAGCCAGACAGAGACGGAGAGTAAGAGTTGGAGCCTTCAGTAAATCCTACAGCTGGTATGATCACCCACTGTAAACAGCACAGGGAGGAGATAGTGAACTTTAAGTTAGAGCTTGAGGACATGATGTAGAAATAATGCTGGGAAAGGAACATGAGAAAAATCCCAGTATTCATTATCACCATCTTGTCTGTAAATGCCTCTGGTCCATTGAACACACCCTATGTCTGTCAGTTTTTCCAATCCCTCACACTGTCTGTATCAGTGTAACATTTTCCAAAGACACGACGTGCCCTATCGCTGTCAGCACCTACAATCCTGCCTATCCCCGTAAGCTCCTCCTGCCAGTCCAACTCTCTATATCGTTGCCTTTGCCTTTAATCACTCAATCTATCGCAGCTCTCCTTATCTGAGAAAAACAACTCTTCGGGTCCTTTAGCAATCACTGTCAGTGTAATCCGTTCCAGACCTAAAAAACCACCATGTCTTTCTGACTATTTCAAACTCCTGCTACCTTCATGACCTCCGTAACCTTCACCAATACGACAACAAAAAGCTCTGCTCCTTAGTAATCTCCTCCAGTTGTTAAACTCCTCCTTGTCGCTGGGCACAATGCCGATCCACCCTGTGCCTCATTAATTAATTTCGACACCTCCACTGACGACTATAAACTCTTCCTGTCTCTAACACACTCAGGTTCCGTAAACATTGCACTCTGTATCTCCATAACCTCTTTCAGTTCCGCAACTCACCCTATCTCCATAAGCTCTCCCAGTCCTACGACACTTCCTACTTCTATAACCTCATTTATTCCGCATAACCTTTCCTATGTGTGCATCCTCCTTCACTCCCCACAGCCCTCTCTATCTCTACAGCCTCCTTCATCCCAATGATCCTCCATATCTGTGTAAACTTATTCTGTCCCCACAGCCCTCCCTTCCTGTGTAACCTCCTTCAGTCCACATGGCCGTCCCTGTCTGTGTAACCTAGTCAAGCTCTGACACTGCTCAGAATCACTGTAAAGATCCCCTTACAAAAAACCCGATAACACTCCACTTTTATCACACTTGCTCCAGTGCCTCCAACTCGCCTTGAAATTTGTAATTTCCTAAGCTTGCTAAACCCGTCTTATCTCTGTAATGTAATATCCTATAGTGTCTCAATCCCTCACTATTATTGTATGGTCCTCCAATTGCTACAACTGCCCCTGTCTTTATAACATTGTCCTGCACCTTGAAACCTCCTGACTGCTGAACCCTCGTCAGGCACTGTACTTTCTTCATTTCTGTTGCCTTGCCCTGCTCTGAGAACTCCCCCGTCTGTATGATCCGATACTGTCTCTGCTCCCCTCCTTATCTCTAAATCCCACTACCTCCACAGCCCTCCCTACATCTATAATCTCTTCCAATCCCCTCAGCTCCCTATTTTCCTTCAAACCCTTCCAGCCCCTCTATCACTTCACTTTTACAAAGCCTATTTCAGTCCATACAATATATGTCTGTGTCCGAAGCCCTCTCAGTAATCTCCAAATATCTACTAGTCTGTCCATATATCATGAACTTCTGCTGCTCCACAACCATCCATACCTGGTCCAACCGTTTCAGAACCATTATGCTTGCAATTACTTCATACACTAATACGTGGAACACTTTTTCTGTTATATCCTTCGACTGTGCCACAAACAATTCCTTTCTTTATAAACTGCTTCACCCCCACCCCACTATCTCCATAAACACCTGCAG
Organism: Chiloscyllium plagiosum; assembly: GCF_004010195.1. Lineage (NCBI taxonomy): Eukaryota > Metazoa > Chordata > Chondrichthyes > Orectolobiformes > Hemiscylliidae > Chiloscyllium > Chiloscyllium plagiosum. The sequence goes on from NC_057716.1 coordinate 115,201,864, forward strand.
CGCCTAAAGTCCTCCCTTTCTATGTGACCTCTTCCAGACCTGACAACATGGGAAAACTTTGGAGCCCGTACAATCTTTCCTAGTTCGGTAACATCCTCAAGTCCCTGCAAAATCACTGCCCTGTAGCACCCTCTCTACTCCTTGTGACTCTATAAGGTAACTCATTTTCAATATCAGCTTATCCAGTCTCTCCATCCATCTACTTATCTAAATATGCTTCTGCAGGTCTTACACCAAAACCTATGTCAAGTTCAGTCTCTGGTGCAACTCACACTATCGAGGGTGCCTCCTACAGTCTGTGCAATGCTCCTTATGTATGCAACTGTCTCTGGCCCGGAAAAGCTGCCAGACTCCACATCCTTCCTGCCTATGTAACTTCGAGATCATCCAAACGTTCTTATAATTGTAAACTTCTTCATCAATACATCCCTCGATAGCTCCAGTCTTCTTCTAAAGCACTCCTCCCTGTGTGTGCCCCTCTCTGCCTGCCTTTCCCTACATCCATCCATAAGCCTGGAATCTAAAGAGTCTGTTGTTATCTCTGTAAATTCCTCCAATCCCTAAAGCCTTTTATCCCACTAACATGGTCGATGGCTTATATCAACGCATAAGGCTGTAAATCCTCGAAACTCTGAAAGCCTCCCTAACTCCGTGGCCCAATTCCATTTCTTTAATCTCCCCAATCACTGAAATACTCCGGATTTGTAAAAGGACCGATGGAACAACAGCATTAACTGAAGTGAATAGATATGATCGAGATGTCATCATGGCGAAATGGCTGCAGATTGATCATGGCTGGAAAGTGAATATTGAAAGATTATCGGGATTTCAGGAGGATAGGCAAAACAACAAACAAGGTCAGTAACGTTGTGAAGAAAGGAAGCGGTCGTAGCATTAGTGAGACAGCCACGTGGATCTGAAAATCAAAATTCACATTGTATTTGGGTGGAGCTGAGAAACTGCAAGGGGCAGCATTCTTTAGCAGGAAATCTTTTATAGGCACCAAGCAGTGCTGGAAATGTCGATATGGCTACAGTCAGGAAATTAAATGTTGTTGCAAGGGCAGTACAGTAACTGTGTGTAATAGTAGTCTCCATCCCAATTGGATGAGTAATATGTAATATGGCTGTAATGAATGGTTTTCTGTAATAGCATGTCACGGACCATCAAGAGACTGGCCTCTTCTAGATCAAATATTGCGAAATGACAAAAGTCTAATAGAATATAGAACATAGAACAATACAGTACAGAACGGGCCCTTCGGCCCACGATGTTGTGCCGATCATTTGTCCTAGCTTAAGCACCCATCCATGTACCTATCCAATTGCCGCTTAAAGGTCACCAAAGATTCTGACTCTACCACTCCCACAGGCAGCGCATTCCATGCCCCCACCACTCTCTGCGTAAAGAGCCCACCCCTGACATCTCCCCTATACCTTCCACTCTTCACTTTAAATTTATGTCCCCTTGTAACACTCTGTTGCACCCAGGGAAAAAGTTTCTGACTGTCTACTCTATCTATTCCTCTGATCATCTTATAAACCTGTATCAAGTCAACCCTCATCCTTCGCCGTTCCAACGAGATAAGGCCTAGCACTCTCAACCTATCCTCGTACGACCTATTCTCCATTCCAGGCAACATCCTGGTAAATCTTCTCTGCACCCTCTCCAAAGCTTCCACAGCTTTCCTAAAGTGAGGCGACCAGAACTGCACACAGTACTCCAAATGTGGCCTAACCAAAGTCACTTCACGACTCTTGAATTCAATCCATTGAATTCAATGAACGCTAATACACCATAGGCCTTCTTACAAGCTCTATCCACCTGAGTGGCAACTTTCAAAGATCTATGAACATAGACCCCAAGAACCCTCTGTTCCTCCACCTGACTAAGAAACCTACCGTTAACCCTGTATTCCGCATTCTTATTTGTCCTCACACTTGACAGGGTTGAACTCCATCTGCCACTCCTCAGCCCAGCTCTGCATCATATCTAAGTCTCTTTGCAGCCGACAACAGCCCTCCTCACTATCCACAACTCCATCAATCTTCGTATCATCTGCAAATTTACTGACCCATCCTTCGACTCCCTCATCTAAGTCATTAATAAAAATTACAAATAGCAGAGGGCCCAGAACTGATCCCTGCGGAACTCCACTCGTAACTGGGCTCCAAGCTGAATAATTGCCATCTACCATCATTCTCTGACTTTGACCGGTTAGCCAGTTTTCTATCCAATTGGCCAAATTTCCCTCTATCCCATGCCTCCTGATTTTCCGCATAAGCCTACCATGGGGAACCTTATCAAACGCCTTACTGAAATCCATGTATACTACATCTACTGCTCTACCTTCATCCACATGCTTGGTCACCTCCTCAAAGAATTCAATAAGACTTGTAAGGCAAGACCTACCCCTCACAAATCCGTGCTGGCTATCCCTAATCAAGCAGTGTCTTTCCAGATACTCATAAATCCTATCCCTCAGTACCCTTTCCATTACTTTGCCTACCACCGACGTAAGACTAACTGGCCTGTAATTCCCCGGGTTATCACTATTCCCTTTTTTAAACAGGGGCACAACATTCGCCACTCTCCAGTCCCCTGGTACCACCCCCGTTGACAGTAAAGACGAAAGATCATTGCCAACGGTACTGCAATTTCCTCTCTTGCTTCCCACATAATCCTAGGATATATCCCGTCAGGCCCGGGGCACTTGTCTATCCTCAAGTTGTTCAAAATGTCCAACACATCTTCCTTCCGAACAAGTATCTCATCTAGCTTACCAGTCCGTTTCACACTCTCCTCTTCAACAATACGGTCCCTCTCGTTCGTAAATACTAAAGAAAAGTATTCATTCAAGACCTCTCCTATCTCTTCCAACTCAATACACAGTCTCCCACTACTTTCCTTGATGGGACCTACCCTCGTTCTTGTCATTCTCATGTTTCTCACATACGCATAAAATGCCTTTGGGCTTTTCCTTGATCCTATCCGCCAAAGATTTTTCATGCCCTCTCTTAGCTCTCCTGATCCCTTTCTTCAGCTCCCTTCTGGCTATCCTGTATCCCTCCACTGCTCTGTCTGAACCCTGTTTCCTCAACCTCACGTAAGCCTCCTTCTTCCTCTTTATAAGACATTCAACCCCCCTCGTCAACCAAGGTTCCCTCACACGACCATTTCTTTCCTGCCTGACAGGTACATACATATCAAGGTCACGTCGTATCTGTTCCTTGAAAAAGTTCCACATTTCCACGGTATCCTTCCCTGACAGCCTATGCTCCCAACTAATGCTCCTCTGATCCTGTCTCACAGCATCGTAATTACCCTTCCCCCAATTGTTAAACCTACCCTGTTGCACGCACCTATCTCTCTCCATAACCAAGGTGAAAGTCACAGAATTGTGGTCACCATCACCAAAATGTTCACCCACTAACAAGCCCATCACTTGTCCCGGTTCATTACCGAGTATCAAATCCAATATGGCCTCCCCTCTGGTCGGACAATCTACATACTGAGTTAGTATGTCCCGGTTCATTATTCACATTTTGAAGAAGCTTTGTGAGCAGAGAACCATAATACTATATAATACTCTATTCAGGTTCAATCTGATTAAGCTAAGTTCACGAGAAGTAGAAGTGGAATTCGGCCATTTGGCCATTGAGTTTTTTCCGGCATTCCGTGAGATCAAGGCTGATCCGTTGATCCCGAATTCTGCTTTCCTGTCTTTCCCACGGAACAATTGTTTCCCGGATGAATTAAAATCTGATCTTCTCTGCTCTTGATATACCAAGTAACCCAACCCCGTCAGCCTTCTGCAGTCAGGAATTCCACAGAGTCACTACCCTCCGAGTGAATACATTCCTCCTCATCTCCATCTTGAATGTGTGAGTCCTTGCTTGGATTAGATGTCCCCGGTTACAGACTCTGACACAAAGGAAACCAAAGGAAGTGGCAAAGGAAATTACTGCAGACCGCATGAAAATTGGTGGAATTGTGGACAATGAGGAAGGATAACAAAGGTTGCAGAAGGATATAGATCAGCTGGAAAGATGGATGGAGAAATGATAAATGGAGTTTACCTTGACAGTTATGAGATAAGGCACTTTGTGTGGTCAAATACAAGAAAGTTAGGATACGGAGGGACATTGATATATAGAGGGATCTTGGTGCATGTCCAATTCTCCATGGAAGTGGCAATGCAAGTGGTTGAGATTTGAACAAAAGTACACAGCATGCTTGCCTACATCACTCACAGCTGTGAGTATAGGCGATTGCATGTCATGGTGTAACTGTATGGAATGCTGACTTGGCCACATTGGGATACTGTGTGCAGTTCTCATTGATCACGGTTGGAAGAATCGATAGTATTTGTGAAGGCTATAAAAGCGGATTACCAACATGTTGCCTGTGTCAGATATTTTAAGAGACTGTTAGCTGTAAGGTGAGATTGAGCAAACTTGGATAGCTTTACCAGAGTGCCAGTGGCTGAGGGGTGAATGGGTGCAGGAATATAAAATTTGGAGTGGCAAGGATAATGTGAATGTCAGAATCTCCTGTTCCAGTGGAGAAGATTCACATACTAAGGTGCATAGGTAAAGGGGAGATGGGGAAAGTTTAAATGAGATGTTCGAAGCAAATGTTATTTTACAGACAGAGCAGAAGGTGTGAAGAGAGTTAGTAGAAGTGGAAATGTGAGCACAGTTTTGAAGTGGCATATAGGCAGACACGCGAACAGGAAGAGAATGTCGGGATATGGACCATGTGTAGACATAGGGGGTTAGTTTATAGTAGCATCATGGACAGCACAGCCATGGCTGGCCGAAGGGTCTATTGCTGTGCTGTACTGTTCTACTTTCTAACTTCCCAGAATCTTCCTTTGCAAAGCCCCTCACAATCTTGGATGTTTCATTCAATTTCTCTTTCATCCTTCAAAATTCCAATGAGGTCAAGATCAATCAATCCACCTGTTCCCATTGAAAAATTCCTCCATTCCCAAGGTCGGCTGAGTCAACCTTCGCTGGCCTCCCTCTAATACAAGAATATCTTTCCTGATGGCACTCATACTATTCCTAATACTCTAGGTGTAGTCTGACTTTTACCTTGCATTGTTTTATAAAACCTCCCTATTTTCAATCTCCATTCCCTTGATAATAAATGCCAGCATTTGATTTGCCTTCTCTATTACCTGCTGATCCTGTCGGCTACCTTTTTCAGACTGATCCACTAGGATTCTCAAAACACTTTGTGCAGTCAGTCTGAAATCAAACGGTGTTAGCCTGACAATACGTCGGGAACATGCGGTAGGTATTATAAAGGATATGGCAACAAACAATATCTGAATCCTTCAAAACAATGGGAGAGGCGGTTTATGAAAGAGAATGTGTTTTTGAACCTGTTGGATTGTATTTGTTGGTTTGAATATAAATAGTAGAATAAGTAAAGTTGGTAACAAGAAGTAATGTTTGGAGGGGATGGTTTATTTGAATTTTCAAAAGCCTTTAGAGAAGTTCGAAAAAGAATGGAAGAGTAACACGGGAGAGAGTAGGGACATTTAAAGATCAACGAGGGGGCCTGTGTGCGGAACCAGAGGAGATGGATAGCGTATAAAACAAAAACCTCCTGTTAGTATTTACTGTGGAGAGAGACATGGAAACTCGGGAACTTGAGGAAATAAGTAGCGATATCTTAGAAAATATCCACAACAGAGAAGAGAAAGTGCTGGAATTTTAAAATTAATAAAGGGAGATCTATCCTCACGTATTCCTCAGGTCTAACCCAGGCTATTGTGGGAAGCTGGGGACTGGTTTGCACGGCCCCCAACAGATATATTTGCATTATCACAAACACAGCGAGTTCCTGCAAAACGGGAGAGCGGTTAATGCTGTTCCATCACTTAAGGACTGCAGGGAAAAGCCAGCAAAATGCAAACCAGTGAGACCAGTGACAGAAAAGTTGTTGGCAGAGATTGAGGGAGAACAGAGCTACGTGTATTCGGAAATGCAAAGGCTGATTAGAGATGGTCAGCAAGACATTGTGAGTGGAAAATCGCGTTTTAAAAATCTGATTGACTCTTCGAGGAGGTGGCCCAGTTGAGATGAAGGCATGTGGTTAACGTTGCCTTGACCTTTGGTCAAGGTTCCAAGGAAATAGAACTTTTATTCAAGAATAAGAGGGAAGGTTACATAAGATAGCAAAAGGAAGGATCCGACAGAGTTCTAGCGAGTTACATGGGGCAGCGTGGTGCTGCAATGGTTCGCACTGCTACCTGACATCACCAGGGACCTGCATTCAATTTCAGCCCTGGGTGACTGTCCGTGGGGAGTTTGAACTTTGTCCCCATATCTGTGCAGTTTCCTCCTGCTGTTTTTGTATGTCCCCCACCGTCCAAAGAGTGGCAAGTTTGGTGAATCAGCCATGCTGAGTTGCCCGTAATCTTCAGGAATATGTAGTTTTGCAGCATTAGTAGGGGGAAATGTAGAGTAATACGGTTGGGGAACTGTTGTGAGTGGGATAATCTCCGGAAGGTTGGTATGGAGTTGTTGGGTAAATTGGCCAGTTTCCACGCGTCATAATTCTTTGAAGGTAGCAAGGAAGGAACGGAAGAATGGACTTAGAAGAGTGAGAAGGGGGAATGAAAAATGTTTAGTTGGAACGATTAAGGAAAACCGTAAGGCATTTTACAATTATATGAAGAAAAGGGGGATGGCCGGAGTGAGGCTAGGGTCGATCAGAGGCTGTAGAGGGTACATCTGCCTGGAGTCGGAGGAACACTATGCTTCAGAATTCACTGGTGAAAGGGAACATGGTCATTTGTGAGTACAGCGTGAAACAGGCTGACATATCTGCACAGTTGGATGTTAAAAAGTGGAATGTGGTGAAAACCATGAAAAACATTAGGATAGATAAATCCCCCAGTTTACTACACGAAGCGAGGGAATAAATTGTTGCGCCTTTGGCGATGACCTTTGCACCTTCACTGTCCACTGGAATCGTACCAGATGATTAGACAATGGGAAATATTATTCCTTTGTTCAAGAAATGGAATAGGGATAATCTTGAAATTACAGGTTTACTCTTATGTCTGCTGTGTGCAGATTATTGGAGAGGACTCTGCGAGACAGGATTTAAGATTATTTGGAAAACCATAGTTTAATTAGAGACAGTCAGCAGGGGTTTGTGAGGGGCAGGTCATGCCTCACAAATTTTATTGAATTCTTTGAGGATGTGATGAAATGCATCGACGGCTCATTCAGAAAGTACGGACGCATTGGATACAGGGAAACTGGCTGTCTGGATGGCCCAGAGAAGACAGAGATTGGCAGCAGATGCAAAGCATTCAGCCTGGAGCTTGGTGACCAGTGGTGTCCTGCAGGGATCGGTTCTGCTCTTTATGACTTTTAAAATAGTGCGTTAACAAGTTTGCCAATCACACGAAGGTTGGTGGAATGGTGGGTAATGCGGAGCACTGTTGTAGGTTGCAATGGGACATTGACAGGATACAGAGCTGGACTGTGAAGTGGCAGATAGGATTCAATTTGGAAAAATGTGAATTGATTCATTTTGGAAGGTTGAATCTGAATGCAGAATACAGGGTTAAACGCAGGATTCTTGGTGGGACCTGGGTAATGTCAATCAGAGACACAGAGATGCAGGCTCACAGTTCTTTGAAAGTTGTGTCACAGGTGGACAGGCTGGTGAAGCAGTTGTTTGGGATGATTACCTTCGTTGGTCAGAGCATTGAGAGTAGAAGTTGGGATGTCATGTTGTGGCAGTACAAGACATTGGTGGGGCCACAACAAAACCATTGTTGCTCAGTAGGAATAACTCCTCAGATTCACTTACCTACTTTAGGGAAGGGCATCTGACCTTCTGACCTGCTATGGCGTACATGTGACTCCAGACCTACAGTAATATGGCTGACTTAAGCTGCCCTCTGGGTAATTAGCAGTGAGCAATGTATGCTGGTTCAAGGCACTGATACCTACACTACATGAACGAATAAATAAAAATGCACAGGTCTCTCCCTAGATCTGCAAACACCTCCAGCTACTGAAATTTGCACTGTCTTTGGAACACCGCTCAGTCCCTGACCACTCTGTAACACTCTCACCACCTCCAGCACCTTCACCTCTCCCTGTTCCTATCGTGTCATTAAACCCTGCCAATGATCCCACTTCCCACTGCCCTTTCCTGCTCGCAGACAGTGTACAATCCCTCTAACACTTACTGAATAAACACTCTCTCGCTCCAGAATTGTTTGTACTTTTTCTTGATCTTCAATTTAATATGATCCATTTTGACCTGAGTGAGGGACAGGTCGGAATTTCTTGCTGAGATTTTATCTGTTACAATGGAATGTCCTTTTGTTGAGTGTTTTACAAGTACCTTCAAATGTTTTCAACTGTTCGTATACACACATTTCAGCCTGTTTGTCCTATTAAACTTTGGTCATTTCTCCTCTCAAACCCACCAGGAAAATAGGCCGTTTTTGTTTCCAGTTGTATCTTGTCCATTGTGATTCACGTTAAAACTTTGTTCATGTCAAAAAAAAAAGACCCAGGGAGATCAGCAGCTGGAAGAGTGAACTCAGCGGGGAAGATAGAGACTGTGTGGTCTTGAGATTGTAATGTTTAATATGTGGGTTGTTGTTAATGTATCCCCTTCAACCACATCTGCTGGCAGCTCATCCACACACCATCCTCTGTGTAAAAAAGTGGCCCCTCATGTTCCCTTTTATTCCTTCCCCTCTAGCCTTAAACTGATCCCCTCTAATCCTCGATTCTTTACACCTTGGAACAAGACTGAGAGCATTAACCCTATCCATATCCCTCGTGATCTTATACAGCTCTATAAGGTCCCCCCCACCCCCACCCCAGTCTCCTACGCTCACAAGAAAAGATCCTAGCTTGTCCACCCTCTCCCCATAACTCTGATCATTGGGTCCAGGCAATGTCCTTGTAAATTTCTTCTACACTCTTTCTAATTTAATAACATCCTCCCTATAACAATGTGACAAAACTGAACACAAACTCCAAGTGCGGCCTTACTAAAGTCCTGTGCAACTGCAACATAAATTCCCAACTTCTATACTCAATATTCTGCCTGATGAAGGCCAGTGTGCCAAAAGCCTTCTTCACTGCCCTGTCTACCTGTGACTCCACTCTCAGGGAACCGTGCACATGAACCCCAAGGCCTCACTGTCCACTACACCCCTTAAGGCCCTCCCATTCACCATGAAACTCCTATTATGAATTGAGATTCCAAAATGCAAGACGTCACGCATCTATATTAAATTCCGTTTGCCATTACTCGGCCCACTTCCCCACCTGATTAAGGTCCTGCTGCAATTTCTGATAAAATTCCTCACTGATCATGCTCCCACTTATTTTACTGTCATCTGCAAACTGGCTAATCATGCCTTGTACATTCTCAACCAGTTCATAGGTAACAAACAGCGATGGACCCAGCCTCCAGTCTGACAAGCATCTTTCCACTAAACCCTCTGCTTCCGACCATCAAACCAACTGTGTAACCAACTGGCCAGTTCCCCCAGCATTCCACGTGTTGGAACCTTCCAGAGCAGCCTGCCATGTGGAATCTTATCAAAAGCCTTACTGAAATCCATAGAGACTACGTCTACTGCTCTGCGCTCATCAAGCTTCTTGGTCACTTCATCAAAGAACTCTAACAAATTTGGGAAGCATGATCTCCCACTCACAAATCTATGCTGACTGCTCTGAATCAAACCCTGTGTAAGTAATTGGTGCAGTCAATGGTATGCTGTCCTTCATTGTAAGATGATTTGAGTACATAAGTAAAGCCATCTTCCTGCTGTTGTAGGGCCTTGCTGAGAGAGCATTTGGGGCACTCTCTATGGATTTGATCTCCTTTGTAACGAATGATCTCCATACCACAGACACGGTAACATGAGGATAGAGTAAAGAAGCTGAATGTTTAATCTGTAGAACTGTGAAAGACGAGGAAATGGTGACACTGAAACATGAGGAGTAGCAGTGATCATTTACTTCGAAAAGAGACATTGATAGGGTGAGAAATTCCATACTTTACCCAGGGTTGATTGGTTTGATTTATTGCCATGTGTACCTCAGTACAGGGAAACACTTTATTTATGAGCATTGGAGGCAGATCATAGGGTGGAAATAGACTTGGACAGAGTAAGGCATACAGGTTACACGGACGTGCACTGGACAAGCTCAACATGAACACGGTCAGCATTATTTGAACTTAGTGAGTCCATTCATCAGTTTAACGTGGATTTCTTAATAGTTTATATGCCTTTACTAACTCTCCCCTCGTTATTGTGCAGTTGGCGTGTGAACCCGTACTGAACGTCAGGTTGTTCACAATCCACCAACAGCAGCCACAATACCTTCCATCTGAAACAGGTAGCCATTCCCACCAGCTTCCGCCCTACATAGAGAACACCAGGCTGGCTTCTTGGAGATGGAAGATGCCTTCTTGAGACTTCACACAAGACATATGGCTTCTCTCCTCACCACTAGAAAACCACGTTAAAGTCCCACGTGTGTATCATCAGCAATGGAGCCAAGAGGAGCAACGTAGAGCAGTCTGTCTGTCCAGCCTCTGCTCCACTTGTTCATCATGTTAGAGCATCAATTAGGAGACAGTGAGCACTGCCGATGCTGGAGATCAGAGTAAAGCGTGGATTACTGGAACAGCACAGCAGGTCAGGCAGCATCCGAGGAGCAGGAGAATTGATGTTTCGGGCATGAGCCACTCATCAGGAATCAGCATCAATTACATCATTCTGTCCCTGTGTAAGTACGTTGAGGGGGGAATGGCCTCTTACTGTTCCTGTGAAAGTGACTCAAGGGGCTGAATGGCCTCATCCCATTGCTGTGTAAGTGACCCAAGGGATTGAATGCCTTCTTCCTCGTCCGATTGGACAGGGCCAAGGGTCGGATTGGGTTACCCCTGGTTCCTGCTTGACAGCTTGAAGTGCTGACAAGCGTGATGATGATGCAGTTTTAAGAGGTTATTTTGTCCTGGTTTCTTTTAAGAGACAGATTGTATGATCATTACCAAGCTGGCTAGTTAAGACCTCTTGAGTAAACAGCGAGGGAGACTGTGTGTTTATTTGAATGCAGCCTGAATGGGTCTGGCCAGCTCTCACAAATTACGATCTCTGGGATTTGGTTTCTCAGTAGCATCAGAAACTATTGGGGTCTCCACAGAGTTGGAAGCGTTAGTGACTATCTCCTGGCTGCTACTCTCTCTGAATTTTCTCTTGGTGCTGTTTTTAATTCCTGGATTGGAGAAATGTTTGTGACAATCTGTGTCTGAGTATTCCTTTCTGCCAAGGGCTGTGTTTATGGGAGTTTCCTATATTAGAACAGTTCATTAGTGATAGTTCCTAGATTTGTTATTCTGTTAACTTGACCAATGGAATTACGTTTTTCTAAATTCCTCTTTCTTTGCTTTCATTTTATCTTTCGTGTTTCAATAAAGAGTGTTTAGCTTCACACCGAGTAGTTTGAACTGTCACATTGCATCCGGAACAGACAGTTTATATTTCCTTTAAAATAAAATAAAAAAATAGAGTCTAGGTTACAGCCTTCCAATATTTTTGAGGGGCTCTGGTGTGGTCCATCACACTAGACTCCTTCGCTTCCTGAGTAATAGGCTGGAGGCACTGAATGGGCTGTCCCTGTTCTTCTCCAATAGTGTCAATGGGCTGAATGGCTTCCTCATATTCCTATGAAACCAGCGTGAGCTGCTGAATGAACTCTTATTTTACTGTGGCAATGTGCAGTGTCAGGCAGTGCTGGTAGATGACTGTTACGGATCATTTAACAGCACAAGTCTCAATGGAGTCTGGGTCTTGCTGCACATGGACACAGACTAATTCAGGATCTGACGGGGGATAAAATGTTCTGAACATTGTGGAATCTTCAGTGACCATCCCCACTTCTGATCTTATGGTGCAGAGGGTGGGGAGGGGAGACATTGATGAAGCAGCTGAAGCTGTTTGTGAAGAGGAAGCTACCCTGAGGATCTCGCACAGAGGTGACCCAGGACTCAGATGATGAACATCTTCCTTTGTGCCATGTTTGACTCCAAACACTGGAGAGTTTACTCTGATTCCCATTAAGTCCAGTTTTGTTAAGCTCCTTGATGTCAGCAGACGTCAACCACTGCTTTGATATCAGAGCCAGAGATTTTTACCTGAACCCTTGTCTCAACCTCGTTTGTTCATAACAATAAACCATGATATAGGAGCAGCAAGTGTTTTCTTCAGACAGGTCGTATTGAATGTCAGGATTTCTCTTCTCAAGAGTGTTGGGGAGCAAAATGACTGAAAGTATTTGAAGAGAAGGTAGATGGATATTGACCTGTTAGTGAGGTGAGGGCTATGAGGAATTGGGTATGAAAGAGGATTTGAGAGAGAGAGCAGATCAGTCATGATCTTAGTGAAGGGTAAGGCAGGCTTGGGGAGTGAACGACCTGTTCCTGTGTCTGATGCTCTCACATTCTGTTCTTGGAATGTTAGTGGGTGTTATTTTTATCAATGTCTGTTATGGAATGTTGCAGACAGGGAGACCAGAGGATTTTGTGAGCCATCTCTGGGTGAGGTATGGGGGCTTTATTCTCAGTGAACCTGGGTCTAAACATGACCAACGAATGAATCACAAGTTGCAGAGAGGAGAAGCTCCGTAAAGAGAGATGAGGGGCCTCTTTCATACCCATGCCTGGATTTTTCAATTGCATTTCCCAAATCACTTCAAAGCGTGCGTGACAGTCTTGAGAGGCTGAATGGTCTCCTTTGTTTCTGTGCAACAGGTTATAGGAGTAAGTGGCCTCCAACCTCTCCTATCCTGCAGGTATGCGGGGCTGGATGGAATACAGAAACATGGGACTGAGGAGCAGGAGTGGGACATTAGATACTTTGAGCCTTCTCCACCAGGCACTAAGATTGTGGAGTCAGCCCCACTTTCCTGTCTGTATACTATTACCCGTGACTTACTTCCCTGTCAAATATTTAACTAAACAGCTTTCAATCCATGTGAACATAGAGGCACGACAAAATTCCAGTGACGAGAATTCCCACTTGAAAGATCCTTTCAGAATATAGAATCTTATAGAATCTGACAGTCATGCAGAACGGAAACAGACCCGTTAGTCCAATCTGTTCACTCCGATCAGATATCAAATCTGACCTCGTCCCATTTGACAGCATTTGGCCAATATCCCTCCTCTTTCAGCATTTGACAGCATTTGGCCAATATCCCTCCTCTTTCAGATACATTTTAAATGTGCGATTGTAGCCACCTTCACCACTACCTCTGACAGCACTTTCTGTACACACACCACTCTCTGTGTGAAACATTTACCTTCAGGTCCATTCTAAATTAATCGCCCTCTCATTTTCACACTATGCCCTCGTGTTCTGGACTCCCCTACCCTGGGAAGCAGAACGTGGCTGTTCAGAATATCCATGCCTCTGATGATTCTATAAACCTCTATAATGTCACCCTTCAGCCTCTGACACTCCGGGGGAAACACTTCAACCTAATCAACCTTTCCCTGAAGCTCAACCGCCGAGTTCTGCAACCGAGTTGTATGCAGTTTTCTTAAAGTGGCCTAACCAACATCCTGTACAGAGGCAACATGCCACCACAACTCCTATACTCAATGCTCTGACTGATTAAGGCAAATGTGCCAAATGTGTTCAGCACCACTCTGTCTACCTGCGACTCCACTTTCAAGGAACAATGTACCTGCAGCCCTATGTCCCTTCGATCCACAACACGTCCCAGGACCTTAACATTAAGTGTATAATTCCTGCCCTGATTTGCCTTGCCAAAATGCAAAACTTCGTATTTATCTAAGTTAAACTTAATCTGTCACTCCTTGTCCCTTTGACCCATCTAATTGTGGTCTCGTTGTACTCTGAGATAATCTACTACACCATCTTTCTGATGTAATCTGTAACCTTACTAACTATGGCCCCAATATTCACATCTAAATACTTTACATAAATGATGAAATGCAGTGAAGTCAGTACCGATTCTTACAGCACGCTGTTGCTCACAAGCCTCCAGTCTGAAAAATATCCCTCTTCCTTCAAGCCAATTGTGACTAGCTTCCTCTGTATCTCGTGTGACCGAACCTTACTCATCTGCCTACCAATCGGAATATTGTGAACACCTTACTGAGGTCGATGTAGACAATGTCTACCAAACTGCCTTCATCAATCTTCTTTGTTACCTCTTCATAAAACTCAATCAAATTAATGAGACATGATTTGCCGTGCAGAAAGCCACATTGACAACCCCGATCGGCCCTTGCCTTCCCAAATGCATGAGCTGAAAAATGTGCTGCTGGAAAAACGCAGCAGGTCAGGCAGCATCCAAGGAGCAGGAGAATCGACGTTTCGGCATAAACAAGTATGTAAATCCTGTCCCTCAGAATCCCCTCCAACAACTTACCCATCACTGACTTCAGGCTCACCGATCTCTCGTTCCCCGACTTTTGGGGTCACTGCTTCCTTTTCCATTCCCAATGCTCCACTGCTCACAACACATGTCAAATGTAACCAGGTCGGTGATATGGCCGATGATATCGGTCTCAGACTGGGTCAATGTCAGTTTTAGCAACAAGTCAGGCTAGGTTTTTTAATCTGCTCAAATAGCACCTTTATGATCCAGAGCAATGTTACTCAAACTGTGATGGAAAGATGCATGGCAAGCTGTTTGGATATTGCAAATAAAGAATCGATATTTCCCTTTCTAAAAACATTGACACACACACACACACACACACACATACACACTCACACACACACACACACACACACACACACACACACTCACACACATACAGATAAACAAAATCTCTGCAATTTCAAGTTGAACGCGCTTTGTCCATATATTATTGTAACTCATGACAAAAGGAAAAATTGAGAGATTGTTCAAAATGTGATTCTGCTTCTGAAGACATTCTACTCACACAAGTTGCTAGCAATGGGACTTCATCCTGGAACTGTTGGATTTGGCTGAATTCCCTTTGCATTAGGCAGTGAAGAGATTCCAATGAATTCTGGCCAGGGATCGCCCAAGGGTATCACAGTGCCTCGCAGCACCAGGGCCTTGCGTTCAATTCCAGACTCGGGTGACTATTTGTGCAGAGGTTGCACATTCTCCCCTTCTAATGGTTGCTCCAGTTTCCTTCCACAGTCCAAAGCTGTGCTGGTTAGATGGATTGGTCATGATAATTTGTCCGAATTCTTCAGGTTAGGTGCATCGGTCGGGGTAAATGTAAGGGGGGAAGATTGGTATGCACGTTTTGTGCCAAAGGGCCTGTTTGCACACTGTCGGGATTCTATAAAAATAAGAATGGTAATGATGACTGTAGATTTTCTGTTTTAGCTCGCACACATTGCTGTCATGAGGAACAATGAAGGAGAGAGAGTGTAATCGGCCGTTCCTTCTCAGGCAGATTACATTTTCTCTCTATCTGAACTGAATCACACAATAATGTCATCCTCTCCCAAACATGTGAGGTATCCTTGTACATTCTCCAAACTATGTCTCCATCACATTCCCTGTTCCATGTAGGTGCATCATTGTTGCTTTCATACACAGTGCCATATCCTTAGCAGAAAATGGTCTCGGTCGATTTGAAGATATGTTTATATGTCGCTGCATCATTAAAAAATAAAATGTTTAATGTATTCAGAATATTGTGTTAAAATGAATGCATTTTGCAACAAATACAGAAATTGCTGGAAACGCTCGGCAGGTCGGTCAGCATCCAGATGCCTTTTACATGCTGTATTTGTACCAGCCTCCTCCACTTCCTCTGGCAGCTCATTCCACATGCACACCACCTTCTGCGTGAAATGGGCTCGTCAAAACCTTTCCCCTCTCAATTTCAACCAATACCCTCTAGTTTTGGATGCCCCAATCTGGGGAAAAACCTGACTACTCACTCTATCCATAACCATTTTGATTTTATAAACCTTTACTGCTGCAAAATGTGACTCCAATCAACACGAATGGCTGTGCTTTAAATCATCCTGGGCTTAAATTCTGAAATGCAATACTGACACCTCTTCCTTCTCCATCAAGCCACAATTCTAAATCCGTTTTAGTCAGTTTGTTCAGGTGTGTTATGAAACACTTCTGTGGGATTTGCACCCAGACCTTTGTGCCCGGAGGTAGGGACACTAGCATCACTCAGCACTACCCGTAAAGCTGTAACAGTATTCTCCTGTGTGTTTTCTCATCAGCCTGTCCTGACATGCTGGGACATACCTCTGCAACAGGCAGGACTTGAATCCAGAACTTCTAGTCCAGAGCTTGGAACACCAGCACGCACGTTCAGGAATCAAATCCAGACCTCTGTCTCAGAGGCAGGGACATTACCCACGACACTACCATACCCAGATTTTGGGTCATATTTTAAGCGTCAGCTTTCAGCTCGGTGTGGATTTATTATAATCAGGCTACCAATACAGAATTACACAAAACACTTTGTATTAAACAAGTGCAAAATATTTGTCTTAACTGTAGGATGTTGAGTGTACGGGATTAGTGGTGCTGGAAGAGCACAGCAGTTCAGGCAGCATCTGAGGTGCAGTAAAATCGACGTTTCAGGCAAAAGCACTTCCTGATGATTTTACTGCTCCTCGGATGCTGCCTGAACTGCTGTGCTCCTCCAGCATCACGATATCCAGATTTTGCGTCATATTTTAAGTGTCAGCTTTCTGCTCGGTGTGGATTTATTATAATCAGGTTACCATTACTGAATTCCACAAAACACTTTGTATTGTTAAACAAAGGCAGAATATTTGCCTCAACTGTAGTATGTTGAGTATACGGGATTAGTGGTGCTGGAAGAGCACAGCCGATCAGGCAGCATCCGAGGAGCAGTAAAATCGACGTTTCAGGCAAAAGCCCTTCCTGATGAAGGGCTTCATATCGATGTGTAATTCGATATGAAATGCACTAGAGTTCAAATGTTGCTGCAGTGTGTTATGGATAATGATGTGCTTAAATGGTGTACCTGGAACATTAAGGGGAGCCATCGTCCAGTCAAGAGGAAAAATATACTTTCTCGTCTTAAAAAAGAGAGTTGTCCTATTGCAGGAGATGCACCTTGATGACAAGGAACATGTGACGTTACAGCAGGGCGGGTTTGATCGGGTTTACTTCTCGCCTTTTAATACTAAGAGGTGGGGGAAAGTCATAATGGATAGGAAGAATCTTCCATTTAAATTACTACGTTGTATTAACACCCATGGAAGGATCATAATCGTAAAGTCTTGAACTACGGGAATTAATACAGTATTTTAAATGTTTATTGCCATCCGGTGCACCCTCTTAAAATCCTGGTAGATGCATTTTCCAAATTCAATTATCTTGCATCATGGCACATGATTGTAGAAAGAGATTTCGACTGTCTTATGACCCCACGATGGACAGAATGTCCAAAGGTCCCCCAATACCCTCGTTATAATGTAAGGAATTAATGGATTTCTGTCTAGAACTAGAGCTGGTGGATGTCTGGAGGCAGATCTACCTCACAAGTAGGGATTTTATTTTCTTCTTTAACCGACAGAAATTGCACACGAGGATTGATCTCTTCCCCATCCCTGCAACAATCTTAGATTCGGTGGCATCCTACACCATTGGGAATATTACCCCAATATTCCTGCGCCATAAGTGGGATAAAAGTCACATAAAATTATGTTTTTTGCAGATGGTTTTATGTTTTTTTTTAAATCCCGCAATTTCGGCAGCTCACGTGATGCAATGCAATAATTCGCTGGTCGCCTTTTCGGGCTCTATGATTAACTTTACACCGTTGGAGGCCATGCCTATGGGAGGTCTTGGGGAAATACCTGATGAGAGCAAATCCTGGTTTCCTTTTAAATGGTCACGGGGGTTGTGGTGGGGGAGGATTTCCCAAATTCGGTATATTCAGTGCATCCGTCTTTGATCATTTATTTAACATGAACTGCGTCCATTTGTTTGACAAAATTAAACAAGATCTTCAAAGGTGTGAGGCATTTCCAATATCCGAGCTAGGTTGGATAGCTCTTATTAAAGAATGTCCTTCCTCGTTTAATATATCTCGTGTGAATGCTTCCTTTGAGGTTTCCCACATAGGTATTTAGGAGACATAATGGCTGGTTTATGTCTTTTATTTGGCAGCATAAGCAACTCTTTATCAAGCTAACCAAATTGTAACTACCCCCAGATTGTGGGGAGTAGATCGCCCAAATAAAAGCTATCAATTAAGATCATTTTTATCCTATGTTATTGCCTGGGCTGCTGAGGACCCGGCGTCAATACTATGAGATATTGAACCTGATTAGAAAAAGTGGACCTTTATTAGTCTGTTTTTCTTAGCTAAATGGACAACATTTATAAAGTATTGTCATAACCAAATAATGAATGACAATGCGTCAGATCGACGACAATACAGCCAAAATCATGTTTCTTACCCCTGTAATTGGTATACTGGGTTGTCTTCCGGGGATAATGGATTCCAAGTTTAAACTGTGGGCAGCAAGGGGTGTACCTTGATTGAGTGATTTAGAATTAGTAGAATCCCTACAGTGTGGATACAAGCCCTTGGGCCCAGCAAGTCCACTTCGACCTTCTGAAGGGTAACCCACCCAGACCCATTCCCCTACCATCCCATATTTAGCCTGACTAATGCCCAAACCTACACATCCCTGAACTATGTGTGATTTATCAATGACCAATTCATCTAACATGCGCATCTTTGTACTGTGGGAGGAAACCCACACAGACACGGCGAGAATGTTAACTCCACACAGCCAGTCACCCAAGGCCAGAACCAAAGCCGAGACCCTGATGCTGTGAGACAGCAATGCTCACCACTGAGCCACCACGTGTTATTTGATGGAGAAACAATGATATCATTTGATCAAATAACTCATACGTATGGACTACAGCGTAGAGACATCTTCTGTATTTTTCCCAGATCAGAGATTTGATTTAAAAATACACTCTTTTACCACACTCTTACAATGTTAGCATAAAGGGAAGAGGACGCTTATTGCTTAGAATACACTCTCTGTCAGTACCCTTTATCATTAGTTGGAGAGTGTCCCCTCAGACGAGACTGTGTAGCTTTGTGATGTCTGCGAGAGAGTTGGGGGTTCAGAACACTTCGGAGCCGCCATGGGAGGATATTTGTGAAAATGCTCGAAGCATTTTGATCTGTAATAGGACCCATACCATGCAGTTGAAAATACTTCGTAGGGTCTATCTGACCCCAAATTGTCTCTCAAAATTCAAAGTGGGATTATCTTCAGCATGTCCTAAATGCAGAATGACTACAGGCACTCTGACTCATTGCTTGTGGTCCTGCTGCATACTTCATCTATATTGGAGCACTGTGTCAGATGTGATAGAGTGTGTATTGGGGACTGAAGTGGAGATGGACTTGGTTTCTGTTTTCCTGGGTCTGCCCAATGTACTTTCCACAGATGAATATGGGGAAAAAATTATATCCTTACAATCCGTACTTTCTGTGCTAGGAAAAATATTCTGTTGTGTTGGATGTCTGAACTCCCCACCCCCAGAGAGGAAGAACTATGAACGTAAGAATGTGTATCAGTTAATGCTTTTGGTGAACGAGAGCTGTCCTTTTGTTATGCTGAGCTGTATTATTTATTCATTATTTATTGTTTAGTTTTGTTTTTACTTCTGTCTGTGTAGTGTTTTAACTTGTTTTGCATGTACATGCAATTGGATGTATTTTTATCAGATATTTGAGTTGTGTTGTTATTGGTTTATTATAATATTAAAAATCTCTTTTTATTTTTTTTTAATTAAAATGCTAACATTGATAGAATACAGTCCCAAAAAACTCTCATTAGAGAGACCACTTATGGTGGTTTATCCTGAGGATCACACATCTCGGATGATGGGGTGAGGCTGAGAGAGTGAGGAACTGAACCTGCGCTGTTGCCCTGCTTTTACAACACAAACCTGCCGTCCTGCCAACTGAGTGGGAGACAGTGTAACTGTTACAGATAGAAACAGTCACAGACAAAGGGTAAGAGAAACATTCATAATAAGGAAAGTGGTACAGTTCAGATAACAGTCAAGATGACGCCTGAGGGTATTTATAACAAGACGTGTTTAGAAGTTGTTTTTGGTTTAATATCATTAAGGTGAGTCAAGTGACTCTTGTGTGTTACACACTGGGACATTACCATTTTCCTGAAACTAGGAAATATTTGGAACATTATCTGGAACATTCTATAATCGGCATTCTCCAGAATATTCTATGACTGTGTGGGAGGTATTGCAAAGGAGAGAGAGAGAGAAGATGTTACATGCAGTAGTGAGAGTGGGTGACCATGAGCCTTGTTCAGGAGTAGTTGCAATCACAGATATACAGTGATTGTGAGGGAGCAGACAGAATACGGTGACCCTTATCCTGACAGAGCGGGGAAGGTTATTGATGCTTGTCCTGTATTGCTGGACATTTCTTCAGACCTCAAATTCTGCACTGAACTCGGTAGTGAGCACAGACCATGCTCGGTGGGTCTGGTGGTGTGGAACCCTCTGGGATGGGAATGTTCCACCTCTGTACTCGCCCATCCAATATGGCCACTGTGCTCCGTCCAAAAACCATGGTGTAATTGCCCCTTATCTACCAATCTGCCATTTCCCTGCCTTTGCTCTGTATCCATCTAATCATTTCCTATCTGTGTATTTGTCCAATTGCCTTTTCAATGTTGTTAGTGTGCCCACTTCAACCACTTCCACTGGCAGCTCAGTCTAATTTGCCAGTTCACCTTGGATTCCATGCGATCTAACCGTCCAGAACGGCCTACTATGTGGAACCTTATCAAAGGCCTTATTGAAATCCAAATAGAATATGTGTACAACCCTGCTCTCATCAACCTTCCTGGTCACTTGCTCAAAAATCTCTAACAAAATTTGTAAGGCATGATCCGCCACGCACAAAGCTCTTCTGACTGCTCCAAGTCAAACTCTGTCTTTCCAAATGCATGCATATCTTATCTCTCAGAACCTTCTCAAGTGGTTTGCCGAAAACAGGTGTGAAGCTTACTGGTCTATATGTCCTAGGCTTTTCTTTGCAGCCCTTCTTGAAGAAGGGCACGACATTTGCTACCACCTAGTCTTCCGGGATCTTGGTCCCGAAGGTTTTTCTCTCGCCTCTTACAGTGCTCTGAGATATATCTAGTCAGGACCAAGAGATTTGTCTAACTTCGTGCGTTCTAATATGTCCAACAGCAACTCTACTGTGATATGGACAGTACCAAGATATGACAACTAACCTCCTAAATGTTACAGATCTTCATGTCTTTCTTCATGATAAACACAGAGGGGAAATTGAGGACTTCATCCATCTCTTGAGGTTTTGGATTTTAAAGCATCCTATTCTCTCTCTAGTTGCTCTTTATCTTTACTATACTGAATTTGGATTCTCTCTAATCTTCTCAGCCAAGACTACCTCGTACCCCTTATGGCCTTGCTGATTTCCTTCTTCAGTAAACTCCTCTGTCCCCTGTATACCTCCAGGGATTCCCTTGATATGAGCTGACTGAACATGAGCCACGCCTCCTTTTTTCTGGTCAAAGCCTCAATATCTCTTGACATCCAGAGTTCTCTCTTCCAGTCTCACATAACCTTCACCCTCACAGGAAAATGGAAACATTGAACTCGAGCTATCTCACTTTTACAGCCCTCCCACTTGCCCGAGATCCTTTTACCTGGAATCAAACAACTCCAATCATCCCCTGCTCTCTCCTGTCTAACTCCAACAACATACGCCTTGCCCCAATTTAGAACTTGAATCTGTGGACCAATTTTGTCCCTACCATAACTATTTTAAAATTAATACAACTCTAATCACTTTTACCAAAATGCTCCCCCACTTTATCTCCTTCACCTATCCTGCCCTATTTCCCAACAGTAGGTCGGGTTTGTCCCTTCCCGAGTAGGATACTCTATATATTGATTGTGGAAACTTTCCTGAACACACTTAACAAATTACGTTCCATCTAAGTTCTTAACCATCTGGAAACCCCAGTCTATGTTAGGAAAATTGAAATCACCTATTATAACAACCCTATTGTTCCTGCAAGTCTCCCCAGTCCCCCTGCATATTTGTTCCTCTAATTCACATTGTTGATTATAGTGCAATTACTATAACATTACCATCACCCTCTAACTACTTTGCACCATTCACGATACCTGATTGGATATTATCTCAGGTATTTCAATTTTAAATACTGGTGTGATACTCGCCTTAATCAGAACTATTGTTACTTAAACTGTTTCCATTTACATCTCGACATCGCAATGATTTTCATATCCATGGCACCCATTCTCAAGGCACAGTGGAGATATGGTGCTGGAAATGGATGGGAACTGCACATCCTGTCACTTTCAGCATTTGTTATATGTTTCCCCACACTGGGCAGTGATCTAACACAGTGTTACCGAACAATGCAACAGCCTGGGTTTATATATGAATGAACCAGTGCGGTCTGCACAGCTCCCCACGCTGGACATTTAGCCCATGATTATAGATCAAGTATTGGTGTGGGCTGCACAGAGTTCCATTCTGGACATTGCTGGGTTGTATTCTGCAGTACGCTAGTCATATCTACTCAGTGCTCCATCCTGAAAGTATAATGGACGGGCTGATTATGTGAGTTGGATTGCGAATGTGAGAGAACTAAACACCTGGCTATACCTTTATTTTATGTTTTCATTCTTGTTATTGGACCCTTCAAATCCAGACTCATCCGGTTAGACCCGAACCTCTGGATGAGTCAGGGTGACTGTTGTTGCAGCATCTGAGTCTGCAACATGACCAACGAATGGAGCAGAGGCTGCAGAGAGGACAGTCTCCGTAAAATGGAATGAGGGAATCACAATCAGATCAGCCATGGTCTTAGTGAATGTTGGGGCAGGATTGTGTGGACCACGAATGCAACTTATTCATATATTTGTTTTGTTCCAAGCAAACTCCCCTTCTCTCCCAGTGTCCCATACTGGTGGGGAATGAGTCCCCTCCTCCTGTTCCTGCGTAACAGGGTTCTCGGGCCTCGCTAGCCTCTAGATTTCCTTGTGTCCCAGTCTCGAGCAGTTGAATGACTCCCTCCTGTTCCTGTGTCCCAGTTTCGAGCAGTTGAGTGACTGCCTCCTGATCCTGTGACCCAGTCTCGAGCTGTTGAATGACTCCCTCCTGATCTTGTGTCCCAGTCTCGAGCTGTTGAATGACTCCCTCCTGTTCCTGTGTCCCAGTCACGAGCAGTTGAATGACTGCCTCCTTATCGAAGTTTTGTGAAAATAGATGTCCTCCTCCTGCTACAGAGTAACAGGTTGCAATAGCTCTGTGCTCACCTGCTGCTCCTGTGGAATGGAATTGAGGGACTGAATGGCCTCTTCACATTCTTTACAGCTTTTCTTGACTAAAAGCCTTTGTCCTGTTCCTGTAAAACACCATAAAAATCTGAATGATTTATTTTTGTATTTGACTGTCAGTAATTGAGCAAACCAGCTGACTGACAGAATTCAGAAGCTGCATAGCTTCCTCCTGTTCCCGTGCTAAACACTCAAGAGTCAATAGACTCTCAGAGATGTATAGCATGGAAAATGATCCTTCGGTCTGGTCATCTATACCAACCAAATATCCTAATTAATCTCGTCTCCCTTGCCAGCACTTGGCCCATCTCTCTCTAAACACTTTCCATGCATGCATCCATCAAATGCCTTTTAGAAGGTGTAACTGCACCTGCCTCCACCACCTCTTTTGGCTGTTCAATCCAAACACACAGCAGACTCTGTGTGAAAATGTTGTCCCTCATGTCCCTTTTTAAATTTTTCTCCTCGCACCTTAAGCCTTTATATTCTATATTTGGAATTGTCTATCCTGGGAAAATACATTGACTGTTTAATTTTTCTATGCCCCTCCTGATTTTATAAATTTCTTTAAGGTCCACCCTCAGCCTCAACAGTTGAAAATACTCCCAGCCTATTCAAACTCTCCCTGTAACTCCAACCCTCCAACACCTGCAACATTATTTTAAATCTCTTCTGCACCCTTTCAAGTTTGACAACATCTTTTCGACAGTAGTGTGACCAGAATTAAAGGCAATATTACTAAAGTGGCCAAACCAATGTCCTGTACAGATGCAACATGTCATGCAAACGCATAGACTCAAAGCACGCACCAATAAAGGGAAGATCACCGAGTGCCTTCTTCACGACGCTGTCTACGTGTGACGACAATTTCAAGGAACGGAGAACCTGCACCACAAGGTGCCTCGCAGGGCAGAAATCGGGGTTTAATTCCATCCTTAAATGACTGTCTGTGTGGAGTTTGCACGTTCTCCCCGTGTCTGTGTGAGCTTTCTCGGGTGCTATGTTTCCCTCCGACAGTATAATGATATACAGATAAGGGTAGGTTGGCCATCCTAAATTGTGCATAGTATCCTTGGATGTGAGGGAAAGGTGATTAGCCATGGGAAATGCAGGCTGAGAGGGATAGGGTAGGGGTTTGTCCAGTGGGATACTGTTTAGAAGTTCGGTGTGGCCTCGATGGGCCGAAAATCCTGTTTCCTAACTGTTGGGATTCTATAATTTCTGTGGAGTTCTCCTTGATTGGCAACTTTCGACAGGATCCTACCTATATGTCTGGCCCTGCTTTTTCTTGCCAAAATGTAACACCTCACATTTATCTAAAATAAACTCCATCTGCCACTCCTCGGTTCACCTAATTAAGTTGCTGGAGAAGCGCAGCAGGTCAGGCAGCATCCAGAGAACAGGAGAATCGACGTTTCGGGCATAAGCCCTTCTTCCTGAAGAAGGGCTTATGCCCGAAACGTCGATTCTCCTGTTCCCTGGATGCTGCCTGACCTGCTGCGCTTCTCCAGCAACACATTTTCAGCTCTGATCTCCAGCATCTGCAGACCTCACTTTCTCTTCACCTAATTAAGTTCCCATTATATTCTGAGAGATCATTCTTCACTGTCGACTACAACACCAAATTTGGAATTATCTACAAACTTACTGACAATACTTCATATACTCAAGTGCAAATGATTTGTATAAGTAACAAAAGGCAGTGGGCCCACTATTGATCTTTGCGAGCAGCGCCACTGGTCACAGGTCTCCAAGTTTAATGAACAAATGCAAACTGTCATGCCCTGTCTCTGATATTCAAGAAAAGTTTGGACCTAAATGACGAGCTCTCCCTGGATCCCAGACAGTCTAACCTTGCTAACCAGTCTACCATGTAGAACATATTGGTTTTCTTACTGAATTCCATGAAGACAACATCCACTGTCCTGCCTTCATCAATCATCATCTTCACTTCCTCAAAATCTTCCACCGAGTCAGTGAGACTTGATCTACAATGTACAAAGCCATCTTCTGTCCTTGTCTTTCCAAATGCATATACATCGTTTCCCTCAAAATCCCCTCCAACAATTTAGTCACCATTGACGTCAGGCTCACCGATCTATAGTTACCTGGGTTTTCCTTAATTTCTGAAATAATGACACTATGTTCGCAACCCTCCAGTCTTTTGCCACCTCACCTGTGGAAATCAATGTTACAGATATATCAGCAAAAGGCTGAGCAATTTCTTTCCTAGCTTCCCATAATATTCTGGGATACAACTGATCAGGTCCCATGGATTTGTTCACCTTTATATGTTTTAAAATGTCCAACATCTCCTTGTAATATAGATACTTTTCAAGATATCACTATATATGTCTTCATTCTCTCGCTCTTGTAACCTCTTCTACATTAAATACTAGGAACAATACTTGTTTAGTATCCCTTCCCTCTCCTATAGTTCCACACATAGGTAGCCTTACTGATCTTTAAGGTGCCCTATTCTCTCCCTAGTTAATATTTTGCAATTAAAGGATGTGTAGAGTTGCTTCAATGCCTCGTTCACCCTATTTCTAAAGCCATCTCATCTCCACATTTTTCTGGCCCAATTTCGCCTTTGACAATACACTTATTGCCCTTATACTCCTCTCGGGATTCACTTAATCTCAGCTCTGTTTACCTGACATATGCCTCCATCGTTACCTTGACCAGAGCATCAATATACCTAGCCATCCAGCACTCCCTGCATCCACCAGCCTTGCCCATATCACTAATGGGAACACGTTGGCTCTGGACTCTCTGAAACCACGTTTTGATCGCCTTGCATTTTCCAACCATCCCTTTACCTGCGAAAAGGGTATCCCAACCTGCCTTTCACAGAGCTCACCTAACACTTTCAAAATTGGCCTTATTCAAAGTTAGAACTTTAATGTTTACATCAGGTCTTTCCTATTCCACAACTAGTTTAAAACTAATATTTATGTGTAACAGACTTGAATGTTAAATAAACACTTCCTGACCTTTTTTGGAGCAGGCTCGAGAGGCTGAATAGGCTCTTCCTGTCCCGCTGTAATAGACTGGAAAGGCTGAATGACCTCCTCTTGTCCCTCTGAAATAGACTCAAGAGGCTTCATGGCCTCCTCCTGTCCCTGTATAACAGATCCGAGACATTAAATGAGACAGCAACCCGTGGATTATGAGCAGCTGGTAAACTGTATCTAATGGAGGTCTATTCCTTCTCAGTTATAGAAACACAAACAGCACTATTTACTCCAGGTGCCGTCTCAGTAACACTTCATACAACTGCAGCGACACATCTCTTTTTTTTGAATGATTCTTTCGGCAAATTGTGTCAATATTCCAGCTTTCCACCTTTTCAAGTAGCAACAGGCTAATATGGGCTGAATGGCCTTCTCTTATCCCTCTCTAAGAGGCCCATAGGGACAGAATTGCTTCAGCCTGTTCCTGAGCAGCAGTCTCAATGCTCTGTCTCAAGGTTATGAAAGGATTTGATAACAGGGCATTAAAACCAGAAGTGGCCGCACACTGGTCAATAAGTACCGTACTTTGTGTTCAGGTATCTAGAAACTTGCCCACCCGATTTTCTTTTATGCACTGATCTGTTATTTTATAACTGCGTCCTTTCATAAACAGAGTGAAACATATATAGACGCCTGCAGTGTCCTGTAAAGACTCCCATATACAAATTAATAAAAAGATTTAAAAGATTTAAAGATCTATGATCCATCCCTCAGCAACCATCATCCATTCCATCCAAAACCAGTAAATGAAAAGTGATGTTTTGAACAGGTTAACTGAGCCTATTTGTTCAGTGACTGTGATTAATGCCAATCACCATGGATTCTAATTATGCCAGTGGAGGGCTTCCATCTTTTAATGATAAATGGGCTCCGTTCAATGTGTTATTCCGACAGCACTGACAGGGATCAGCAGATCCAGAGAGAGGGGAAGGAGAGATCAGAATCTGAGAACATTAGACTGGAATGTGCCAACAATGGATCAGAAGCTGAGAACATTAGACTGGAATATTCAAACAATGGATCAGAATCTGAGAACATTAGACATGAATATTCCAACAATATACAGGAGCTTACCCGATTATGTTTCGTATCTTTCTGCATTTTATTGGTGGTCATTATCATCACGGATCTATTACGCGCTTCGCATTATTCAATACTTTTATTATCCCTTCCTGGCTATCGTCGGTGTTCCTGGTAAGTGTCACTGTCCAGATTTTGTTTTCTGTAAACCAGTTATGACATTTATTGTTATTTCATATAGTCTACACTTCCTGTCTCTATTTTTGTTTCTGTTGTTTCTCTCAATCCAGATATTCACTCTCCAGACCACTGCTAACTACATTAATGAACGTGTTCAATTACTGTCTCCCTCTCTGCTCTGGCAGTGTTACTCACGGGTCTCTATGTTGATCCATTCAGTTTCAGGGGAGAACCACAATGCATTGTATCATTGCCTTTGCTGTTAAGAGCATAGAGGTCACCGTCTACTGCTCTGGTTACAAACTCCACTTCCTTCCACTGTTTCCACCCCATCCCTGGCCAATATCTGCAGCTGAAGCAGACAAGTCACAACTGTGGGAGATCCCTTTGACTATGAGCTTAATATTGACACCATGCCCTGACCATTTCTAACTTGAAATACTCACCACTCCAGAATATATCTCACTGGTTTATTCCATCTATTGTTTGAACCTTGAGCTTTGAAGTACAGGCTTAATGAAGCCAATAATCTGCTGGTGACGCTCCCGGCTTCAAACCTGTCGAAACAAATCTGCTTCGACCTCACCCCAAACTCCCATCCATCTGTCATTCATGTGCATGCCTATGTATATTGCTGTTGTGTCTGGCAATGACTTTATTTTAACATTCTCAAACACTTTATCTCATCTGTCCATGAAACTTCCCTCGTTCTCTCTGTTGATTAATAAAAAGCCTGCCAGTTGTCCGTATTTAAAATAGTTTCCTCCATGTGCGTTCCTTCTCAAACAATGAGTTTCGCATTCAACACGCACACACATAGAGCAAGCCTTCCCATTGTAGACAGTAATCTGATGCGATGATAGTTTGCATATGATTGTAAAGTTTGCAATACTCTCTATGCTGGTCAGATAGTGCAGTTTACTAAGCAACACACTAGCATGGTCTGCACAGTTCTCCATGCTGGGCTGTCATCTTGTCCCAGTTTATATTTGCTTGTGGTGTTCTGTCAAGCAGATTCAGAATTTGACGTAACAAACCATTCCAGCTGATCCGACAATGCCTTTATTCAATGCTCTCATTCTTGTCATTTACTCACGAAGTTCTCACTTCTCCAGTTAGTCCAACTGCCCTGTCTTTTTCCACATATTTCCACAATATCTTTTCAGTTAATTAACTGTCTGTTTCTGTCTTTAATGTGAATCTCTCTGTACCTCTGTATCTTTCCCTGGCCTTGGGTTTTGGCTCCCTAGTGTATCGAGTGCTGGCATTGTGTAGCTCAGAAATACTGAAATGGTGTGTGTCAAGCTGTTGTTCACTTTCTGGTATGTCCCATGTGATGGTCCATGGACAGGTGTGTTTCAGAAGTTAAGAGATACAACCTTGTAACTTGGTCTGTACCTGAATTTGTCCCTCTCAGGTGACCTTACGATAAGTAACATGAGGAAGCCCACTGAGTGAAGGACCAGGCATCTAAGTTGTGTGACAATGCTGTTACATTTTTAATAAAACGTTAGTTTCTCATTTTTTTTTAGTAAGAGGTCTTAAAGGCCAAACTGCCTACTGAAAACGGCTCAAGTAAATAATTTACGGGGCTTTTAGGGTTTTTAATAAATAGTAGTAACAATGGCCAGCTCACACAGACCAGGCTTTCTAGTTTGTTTTTTCTTGTAGCTGTACCAATCACCGGGTGCTTGGGGTCCCAGAGGGGTTGGAAGTTGTAGTAAATTATTCCTAGCTGCTACTCTCTCTAAAGCCTCACTTGATGGTGTTTCCTCCTGGATTGGAGAACGGCATGCAAGAATGCATGTCTGAATGTTCCTTTTTGCCAAGTAGTGTGTTTAGGTGATGTTAATAGATTGAACAGTTCATTTGTAGAACGTACTGTATCCATTATTCGGTTAAGTTTTCCAATAGTTAAGTTACTCTAAATTCCTCTTCATTTTGTATGGATTTTCATTAGAGGATAATGAGGTTGAGCAACCCTATGGTAGCCAAAGTCAGGATCAGGATCTGTTTAAATACATCCAGGCATTATCTAAATGTGATGAGAATGATGGGGGAGCCTTTTTAATTTCATTTCAGAAAGTGGCTAAACAAGTGCAGTGGCCAGAGAACATGTGGATTTAGTTTATCGAAACAAAGCTGATTGGTATTTGCATCTCTATCGGAGGGGGTGAAAAAAGCCATCTGAAGTGCATTTGAGCTTGTGCCAGAAGCCGACAGTGTTTCAGGAATCTAAAATAGCATCCCTGGTTAACTGCACGAAGTAATTTTGAAAGGTGGGGAAGGGTATTAAAAACAGAGCAAACCTATGGCACTCTGAGAGAGACTCTAATTTTGGAAAAGTTCATCAATTTACTTCCTGCAGTCGTGAGAACTCATGTGGAAGGGCAGAGAGTTACAATGGCAAGGTTAGAAGCTGAAAT
>NC_057716.1:115232438-115233339 GCF_004010195.1 Chiloscyllium plagiosum
CGCCAACAACAACATCAAGATATTCAGTGATTCCTGAGCGCAATGGAGTTAACTGGGAGCATCAGGGAGCAGAACATGAGGGACATGGAGCACCGTTCCCGTTGTTTTAACGGGTGAATCCTCAAATACACGCTATTCCACGAAGTCCATTGAATTAACGTTCTTTCTGAAAAAGGTTAAAGCTCATGGAACACGTTATATCCCACCTGCGAAATGATTATCCATTGGTCTTATCTGTTTATGCCCATTTACAGTCTTTCTACCTTCTGTGGATAATTTAATTTCTTGCTTACCTTAGTATCATCTCCAAACGTAGTTATAGTACATTTGTCCCATGCCTCCAAAACTTTGATATAGACTGTCCATAGCTGAGAACCCAGCACTGGGCACTATTTCACTCCCCTGGTTACGTGCTGCGAAAATGATCATGGCTAATTTATTCCAGTGTTTTCTTGCTGTTTGATAAGCAGTCCTCCTCCATTTCTCCAGCGGAGTTAGAGGGTAGAATAAAATCAGGGACATCGTTCGGGAATTCAGCCCCTGGAGCTTGTTCCGTCATTTTTAACAATCATGATTGATGCCAACCCTGCCTCAATTCCATTTTGCTGCCCTTCATTCGCTGAATAATTCCTGCATCTAATGCAATCTGCTGTCATGAATCAAACAGATTTAAAACCATTTGAGAGAAGCAAGTTCTCATCACCCCGGTTTAAATCTGTCCTGTCTTGTATTAAAACGTGTTTTAGATTGTCCCACATGTGGAAATGTCCACAATTACATTGTCAATCATCTTCAGCACCTTACAGACCTCACTGAGATCTTCTATCATTCTTCCCCTCACCAATGAATATCAGACTGAACCGCTCAATCACTTTTCATAAGACTGACTCCTCATCTCTGG
>NC_057716.1:115234157-115236630 GCF_004010195.1 Chiloscyllium plagiosum
TTTCCTTAAATATCAGTCGTTTGCTCACTAATTTTTATTTCCAAGTGAATATGACTATTCTCAGTTTTCCCCCTTTGATAACGTCTGCATACCTAGTTTATTCCCGTCTAAAGGCCACAAGACTTTAAAATATCGGCTCCATTTGCCGTGTAAGAGGCAGGAGAGGCTGCATAAACTCATTCTGATCCTGGTTTACACACTCCATGGTCTGAATGTCTTCCTGGTGTTCCATCATTACAGACTCGGTGGCCCAAATATCCTGTTTCTGTTCCTCAGTAAGGGGTTCAAGAGCTTCTTGTCGTCCTCCTGTTGATATGTAAGAAATTGCAGGGCTTATGGAATCTTCCTGGTGCTATATAACAGTTTGAGTGGCTGAGCCGTCTCCTCACATTTGTCGAAACAAGGCTCCAGACATTGAATATTTACCTCCTGCATCCCTGAAATGTGATTGAGAGTTATTGATTTATCCTGTTCCCATACAACAGCCACGTGACTAAACTGCCTCTTTTTTTCTCATTACATGTCGTAATTAGTTTCCTATTCTCTCCACCTCTCATGGAAGAGGCTCACTCGCCTGAATGGATTTCTCTGATTCCATTATACCAATCTGCAGTCATTTGTAGCTTCTTCCATTTCCTGTGTTACAGACTTGAGGAGGCTGAGTGAACTGATCCTGTTGCTGTGTAAAAGGTTACTGGTGCTGCTTGACCTACTCTGGATGCAGTGTTACAGGGCAGAGGAACGGATTGGCCTCACCTTGGTACTGGCTATAAGTGGCTGGAGAAGACATTACTCATCCTGTTCCGATGTAACAGTGTCGAAGGCCTGAATATCCTTCTGTTCCTGTGTAACACGCTGGAGAACACGAATGGGTTGCTCTATTTTTGGTGTAATCGACTATTCTTGCTGACTCGTTCCAAAAAAAATCATCTTTCATTTTTGGAAAATCCAATTGTTATTGGATCATCCTGATTAACATTTCCTTGTAAGGTAACGCTTTCATTGCAGAAATCATTTGAGGGAACCATCTCTGACCTGCTTCCAAAGTAACACTAACCTTTCTTCAGTGAGGAGACTAAATCTGTACATGTTACTACAGATGTGATCTCACGCAGAACCTGGGCATCAGCAGCAACACTTTGCCAACCTGCTGTAATGTTCCAACTCAGGTTAGCGCAGGTATCACTTGTCTGTAGAAATGCACAACATTGCTGAAAGATCATTGCCGTTTTTACTCCACAAGCAAAAAAGGAAATCTGGCGAAGATGTCACAAATTTGCTTGTGAAGATCAGATAACATGTATTGAGATGATCTCAACATGGAGAAAGACAGACCTAAACATCTCTTTTAAATCCCTCGAACCCATGTCTCTCAGATTTCACAGAATCTGGTAAGGTGGAGCTTAGAAACATCAAAGAGAATTAATAAAAAGAGAAAGAAGTTATATATCAAAGTCTAATGGTCAGTGTAAATGTTTGGAAGAGTTCTGACGAAGTGTGACAGGACCCAATTTGTTAACTCTAAGTTCTCTTCATGGGTGCTGCAAGAACTGTGACCTTCTCCAGCAACTTTTGTTTTGGTTTCTGATTTACAGCTTTCGAAGTTCTTAGGGATTTCATATAAATGTTAGGCATGTTATAAAATCGGAAATTGTATGAACAAGTGTGCGCATCCTGCAGTACCAACTGACAAATCCAAAGTGCATTTAAAATGTGCTAACCTCAGTAAATGATAAAGCTGGGAAAATGGATTTCATGAGCCTATATGAGATGTGATCTTTTTACAGATTGCTTGAACACTGTCCTGGAGAGCAGGCTGTTTTGAAATTAATAGTTATGAGATCCGACTAACACATTGCAAACTTTACTGTGAAGGACCCTTTTGGAGTTAGTGAACAGAGCATATTGAATTTTTCTGACGTTTAATTTCAAAACAGATTTTCTTTTGGATTCAATTTCCGGTGAATAGCCCTCGTCATGCAACCCATAAAGAGCAAGCTTGCTTCATTGAATTGGAAAAGCGAATGAAAAAAAATATTAAATTGAACAGAGGCAATATCTATTATTGTTAGGTACACCGTGGTTGTACAATATATAGGAGGAGAAAGTGAGGTCTGCAGATGCTGGAGATCAGAGCTGGAAATGTGTGCAGCAGGTCAGGCAGCGTCCAGGGAATAGGAGAATCGACGTTTCGGCCATAAGCCCTTCTTCAGGAATGAAGAAAGTTTGTCCAGCAGGCGAAGATAAAAGGTAGGGAGGAGGGACTTGGGGGAGGGGCGTCGGAAATGTGATAGGTGGAAAGAGGTCAAGGTGAGGGTGATAGGTCAGACTGGGATGGGGGCGGAGAGGTCGGGAAGAAGATTGCAGGTTAGGAAGGCGGTGCTGAATTTGATGGATTTGACTGAGACAGGCTGGGGAGAGGGGAAATGAGGAAACTGGTGAAACCCGAGTTCATCCCTTGTGGTTGGAGGAT
>NC_057716.1:115237054-115246105 GCF_004010195.1 Chiloscyllium plagiosum
GAGATGCGGTGGGGGGCATCGTCGACCACGTCGGGGGGGAAATTGCGGTCCTTGAAGAAGGAGGCCATCTGTGTTGTGCGTTTTTGGAACTGGTCCTCCTGGGAGCAGATGTGGCGGAGTCGAAGGAATTGGGAGAATGGGATGGTGTTTTTACAGGGGGCAGGATGGGAGGTGGTGTAGTCCAGGTAGCTGTGGGAGTCGGTTGGTTTGTAGTAGATGTCCGTGTTGATTCGGTCGCCTGAGATAGAAATAGAAAGGTCGAGGAAGGGGAGGAAGGAATCTGGGACTGTCCAGGTGAATTTGAGGTCGGGGTGGAAGGTGTTGGTGAAGTGGATGGTCTGTTCTACCTCCTCGTGGGAGCACGAGGCGGCGCCGATACAATATAAATTATCCCTCCAAGAAGCAAACAATAAAAACAAAAGATGATTAAATGAATGTAAACAAAGTAAGTTAAAATTGCATTAGATCAAATAAAGCAGTTTATAGTATGTCCGATAAAGTGGCAAGCCCTCGATTCTGAGACATTCAGGACTTAGCAAAGAAGACCAGGAAAATGGCAAGCAAATCGAAAGGCAAGCACAATAGAACACTAATGAAACATATAAAGAATGCCGACAATCACCTTCTAGCATTTGAAAGGAAAATGCAAGCAAGGTGAAATGTTAACAGTGCATGTACGGACGGAATCATTTACTTTAAAGAACAGGGTATAATTACAGGAAAACTAAACAGCTACTTTGTGTTTTTATTTATGGAGAAGCATCCAGAAAATCTCCCAGAAATATTAAGTAACAGTGGACTTGTGTAGCTACAGTTTAAAAACATTCATATCAGATACAAAGTAATATTAGAAACCATAGTTGGATTAAACATTTCACGGGTCAAATGTACTTCAGTACAGAATTTCAGTGGAAAAGACAAGCGACATGTTGATTCCATTGGTGATCATTGTGTCATTTTCCCTGCATAATCTGCAAAGGCAGGACATCTCTCTGGATCACTGAAAGGTTATGAATGATTACAAACAACATTTGTGGAGGGGAACAAAGAGGGAGCGTGGGGAACGACAGACCAATTAACTTGACATCCGCAGTAGAAAATCCGATGGAATCTAGTGTAAATACTGAGATATTGGACACCAAGAAAATAACGGCAAAATGGTAAGGAATAATTATGCAGAAACAAAAATAGAATTGGCAAACTTTTCCTGATATTGCTGTGTGATATTTCTTGGAGACGTCGGCAAGGGAGGATTAATGGAGTTGGATACACCAGAAAATTCTTTCGGAACTCATACAGTGAGTCAGTAAATCAAATTCACAAAATAAAGGTTGAAGTAATGTTGACCTTCATTTAAAATGAATCAGAACACAGAATAAAATACGTCCTGCACATATTGTATGGCGTGTTGGAGGACTGTACCTGGAGTATCTTGTGCAGTTTTGATCTGCCAATTCGAAAAAGCAACAGAGGAAATGCAAAGGGTTTTCTCCAGTTTAATCCATCAAATGGCCAGATTATATGATAAGCAAACTCAGCATGTGTTCTCCACAGTTTCAAAGAATGAGACGTCAATTCAGTGAAACTTACACAGTTTGCTCAGACGGGATTCCGGAACACTGGGCGTGGAGCAGTGTTGGCAAGCAAGATACCGAAGGATACCCAATATTCTACAAGTTTGTCAAGCAGAACAGAATAACCAGTGAACAATTTAGCCCCATTAGAAATCAGAGCAACAATGCTTGCATGCACCTTCGCATTTGCTTTCATTTTAGAATTCTGACAGTGTGGCAACAGGCCATTTGGTCCATAGAATCAGCATCGACTCTCTGAAGAGCATCCAACTCAAACCTAATTCGTCAGAATTAACTTGAATTTCCAATGGCTAATCCACATAAGCTGCACACTATGGAAAATATAGCTTGGCTAATTCACCGCAACTACAGATCTTTAGTTTGCAGCAGGGAACTGAAGCATCCGGTTGAAATTCACGTAGAAACAAGGAGAATGTTTAAAGTCTTAATTCTCTCCCATTTCTGTATTTGAACCAATGTCCCTGGAGCTGCGATGCTGTGATGAGTCAACATTCCGCATCAATTGTTACTTGGGAGATGGAGGATGTACGTATCGAATTTGAAAGTATGCACTGTGAAGGTCTTGAGCAGATTAATACAAGATTCCAGCAGTGATGGATAATTTTGGCAGTTTTAAAATTGGCCAAATCTCCAGGTCCGGAAGAGTTCTATCACAGGATGCTATGAGAGAGACGAAAGGCCCTGATTCAAATTTGTACGTAGAATCTGGCCACAGGAGAGGTGCCAGATTACCGGAGAAGAGCAAATGTGGTTCCACTTTACAAGGATGTTGAAAAAGAGAGACCATGGAAGGAAAGATATGTGAGTAACAGATCAGTGTTATGGAAGTTATTGTATAAAATAAGAAAAAAGAATTTCGTTCTCTATTTTGAGACGTAGAGGGCAGTCAGCTTGACAGTTTCAGAGGGATGCAAAGAAATTAATGTTGATTTGAGAAACTTCTTTATATCGTATTTCAGAAAGGCCTTTAACAGATTGGTTGAGATTGTAGTCATTTTCCCCTCAGGGGACTGGACATAACTGAATAATTGTCCATATTGCCAGGCCAATGTCAGCTTTGGAGCTGGAATGGAACAACTTCCCCAGGGACACGCCTTGTTGCGCATCAGACGTTTTCAGTCCTATTGCAAGAATGATGTTAGGACTCATTGAATTTCTCGTATCTACTGTGTTTAGCTGCTTCTTCTTGTCACGGACAGTGTATCTATTTTGTTGAAGACCAGCATCTGTAATTTTGTACACAGTGAGGTGAGCATTGACTCAACTCTTTTGGCTGAGGATGTTGGAGGTACGATATTCTTGCCGTTTACACTGATATGCAGAGCTGTTCCATTATGTCGGATGGGACCATGTGTGGAGCCCTATCCTACCGTGAGTTGCTTCATAGTCCACCATTTTTGATTTGAAGTGGCAGGACTGCAGAGCATCGACCTGACCTGTTGATCTTGGGATTATTTTTCGGTCTCTGTCAGATATTAGCTGTGCTGTTTGGAATGTAGGTAGTCAAATGCGGTACCTTTAGCTGATTGTCATCAGGTTGAAATACACAAAGTTCCAACCCTGGCATGTTCAGCCACGCTCATCACTGAACCACAGATTGACTTGATGGTCAGGGTAGACTGAGTGATTATCCCAGGCAAAATGTTCCTGATTCTGGGTGAATATAAATTGCTTCTGCTGTTGCTATCTTCCACAGCAATGCATGAGTGCCCAGGTTTAAATTGGATCTGCAATCCAAGCCTGCTGCCTGTCCTCCAGTTCACCCCGACATCCTGTCCTCAGTGACCTACTCATGTTTTTGTTGTGCTAGTACTTCCTATTAATTGTCTCTTTTTGTGAGGGTCTCTTCATGGTCGTAGCCGTCCAAGATGTTACAGATTTCAAATAGTTCAACATATTCTACTGAATATGTTCCCTTCTACTATTTCAGTCTTCACTGTTTAAAGTGAATGTGCTTCCCACAGTTTCATGCCCTAATCATGATTAAGACCTCGGTAGTGTTAGCAATGCCAGCCTTATGTAGTTTCAGAACCAGTGAATGTCTGCACCTTACATTACCGTTCACTGCCTGCGCATTGTGCTCAATGTTGGACTTGGCTTTTGAGCAGCTTTGACACACACATTTGGAACTTGCTCAGAAACAGAATTTGCCGGAGAAACAGAGCAAGTCTGGCAGCATTTTTTGAATAAAACACGAGATGGGTGCTATCAGTTTGGGAAGTATTATGTGAAGATGGATTCAGATTTGTTTAACAAATAGAAGACAGAGTTGGGATTATTGGGTATATTTCATTTGGAAAAAATGGAATTTGCGGTGAATCAAAGGAATGACTCCTGGCTCCTCAATTTCTTATGAACTAAATGAACATCTTGCAGGAAGACGAATGCAATTTTTCAATATTCGGTGATAATGGAAAATAAAAAGTGGTAGTATATGTTGTGATGAGGTTACAAATAATCTCTCATGAGGTATAGGATCATTACGTAAATATGCATATACTTTAGCAATACAGCTGAACACCAGAAAAAATGTGTTGTCATATGGTCGGCTGAATCGAAATATGTGTTATTTAAATTAATAGAGAGTCCAAACATAGTGAAGCACAAAGAGTTGAGGATATCCTTGTGCCTGAAACTCAAAACGTCAGCATATAAGTGCAGTAAGCAATTAAGAAAGCAGATGGACTTTTGGCCTTTATTGTGAGGTGGCTGCATTTAGGCAAGTCAAATTCTGGAGCGATTTATACAATGAATGGAAAAGCCTTGGGAAAAGTTGATGGGCAGAGAGATCTGGGAGTGCAGGTCCATTTTACCCTGAAATTTGCTGCATAAGTGGATACAGTTGTCAAGAAGACACATAGTATGCTTGCCTTCAGTGGACGGGGTATTGAGTATAAGAGCTGGCAAGTAATGTTAAAATTGTACAAGAGAATGGTTCGGCTGTATTTAGAATTATATGCACAGTTCTGGGCGCCACGTTACCAAAAGGATGTGGACACTTTGGAAAGGTTGCAGAGAAGGTTTACGATGATGTTCCTGGTTTGGAAGGGGCTAGCTATGAAGAGAGGTTGAGTAGGTTAGGTTTATTTTCACTAGATAAAGCAAGATTGATGGGGGTCCTGATTGAGATTTACAGAATCATGA
The DNA here is from genome assembly GCF_004010195.1 of Chiloscyllium plagiosum. Lineage (NCBI taxonomy): Eukaryota > Metazoa > Chordata > Chondrichthyes > Orectolobiformes > Hemiscylliidae > Chiloscyllium > Chiloscyllium plagiosum. The sequence continues at coordinate 115,241,794 of NC_057716.1, forward strand.
AAGGTGTACACAGGGTGGATAGAGACAAGCTTTTTCTCAGGGCAAAGGATTCAATAACGAGAGGTCACGCTTTCAAATTGAGAGGTGGAGACTTTAAGGGGGATACATGCGGGAAGTACTTCACACAGAGGGTGGTGGGCGTTTTTTACGCGTTGCCAGCATAGGTGGTAGAGGCAGGCACGGTCGATTCATTTATGATGCGTCTGGACAGATGCATGAGTAGGTGGGGAGCAGAGGGACACAGATGTTTCGGAATGGACTGGCAAGTTGAGAAAATACATTTTGGAACGGCTCATGCTTTGAGGGCTGAAGAGAATGTTCCTGGGCTGTACATTTTCTTTGTTCTTTGAAGACCACATCATTTTCTCTGTCTATTTCCTTGTCGAGATGAGTGCCAATTTATGCCTGCACATGATGTATAAAGTCCCTTGTAACATTTTACTGTAGTAGCATTTAAAAAACAGCATGCAAGGATTGTAACAAGCACTACAACAGACAATCGGGCGGGAAACGAGCCACATGGCTACAACATCAACTAGCCAAAACAAAAACACATGACTGGTATCACTAATATCCTTACATACAAATGAAGAAGGACACTTTTTGACAGGGGCAACACATCCATTCTCGGACAAGGCAAACAGAGCCACACACGAGAATTCCTAGAGACCTGACATTCTCACCAGTACTACATCAAGAAACATAGCAATTTGGACCACATGTAAGATCCTTTGAGAAAAAGAACCAGAAATTATATCATCCACCATAAGAAATCAAGACACATAACTGGAAAGTGGGACACACCGTCAGTGTTTCCCGGGGGTGCACTAATAATGTGAAATAGTATGGTGATGAAACCATGGAGACAAGCCCTGCAGCTCAGCGAATTAGAAAACAACCAGAATTACAACAGAATTTTCAGGCATGTCTTTGCTTTATAAATCTATACAGACTCACTGTTACTTTAAGATCAACTTCTACGTATTCTGCAATCTCGTCCTTCACATCTCACCACCGAACGAGGCCAGCCGAATGAATCTATAATTTTCCATCTTCCGTCACCTTCCCCCCATTAAGAGCGATTGTTGCATTCGTCAATTTCCACTACGTTTCTCTCTCTCTCTCTCTCTTCAGTATGTATCTGAATCCTTGTGATGAATTTCGGTTGTACCTCCCGAATTGGCCCCTACAACCTCAGATTTTACGAATCTAATATCTTCCTTGCTAAGTTCTCCCTCCAATCAATTCTGATCAGATCCTTCGTCATGTCTTTGGAGTTCTTTCTTTCAATAGTAGTATTAAACTTGATTCCAGCTTCTCCTTCTCAAAATGCAGGATGTCATTGGTCTTATTTTGTACAATGCCTCAAGAGGGTCCTCCACCTTCAACTCCCTCAACAATTCTGCCTCATTATTTATGACCAAATCCTGAATTATCTCTTCATGGGTTTACTCTTCCACAAGTCCAAAAAATGTCTTGCATTCATTCCACAAATTATTTATTTTTTGATCGTATCCCCTATCAAACGGATATTTCCGAGTCCACCCGCATATTGAAGTCCCCCATGATCATTGAAACAGTGTCTTTCATACATACCTTTTTTTTGTCCAGACATTGTTTTTTGCCTCCTATCCCGACTACTTCTCGGAGACCTCTACACATCTCCTTCAAGAAACTTTTCTTTCCTTTGAAGTTCATCATTTCTGCACACACGGATTCAATGTCTTCTGCCTATATATCTCTTCTGGGCATTGATTTCATTTGATCTTTTACTAACAATGTTACCCTGCCCTTCTGTCTTTCCAACTCGATATTAATCATTGGATGTTTAATTTCTAACGCTGATACAATAGAAGCCACGTCTCTGCGTTACTCAAGGCATTGAACCTGAAAATCTAAATTTGAGCTGTAAACCCATTTAACTTGTTTCGTTTAACTTTGGCATTTGGCTGTAACACCATCGATGCTGTGATTAACCATCTCCCTTCCCATGTAGATCCCTTAGCCGTTTTGCCAGAAATGAGTTGACAGAACTTCTTGAAACTTTCTCTTCATTTACTTGTTATGGGAACTTCAGAAACGTCTCCTGAGCCCTCTTCTCTTCAAGAAGTTTACAGTCCTTGCGATCACTTTATTTAGCCTTTCCACTCGGACGCTGCTTGCTGAATGGTTCAGGAGATGCCCATCCCAATGTTCCACTTGCCCATGAAATGGAGTCCCTTTTTCATGCACCATGCTTCTGCTGTCACGTTCACTACCCAAATCGTCTTCTTTCCGTGCGAATTTCAATGTGGTTCAGTCGGGCTCTTTAACTGTGTTTTTTTCAAAAGGATTGATAATCTTCACAGCGAACCACTTATTGTATTTTAATTTATCGTGAACATTGGTGTAGATGTTGTCATGGGTTAAGTGCAATAAAGTGCTTCAAATGAAATAACTGCATCTCTTAATTGTAATTGAATCCGGATACCTGTACAACGAGAGTTTTTTTTTTGTTTGTCGTGCAATCTGATGGAGCATTTGGAGAATCTGTCATTGTGGAAATGGCTCCAGAATACATGCTTGATGAAAACCGATGTCAAAAACATGTCTGAGGTTCGAGTGATTGGTGACAGGATTTCAGCGTTTGACTGACTATTCCTGTAACATAGTCAGGTCAGCCCCGATCTTCGTGAATGATTGAGCATGTGTAAAGTGCAGAATGGATGCTGAATGTACCTGAATTGTATGTCCTTGTGTTTTGCAAAGAAAAAGTCTCTACCCAACTTCGTGTATCACAGAACGTGTGAAGTGTCCGTTTCCTTATCCTGAGAACTGTTTAGAACATTCCTTAGTACGTTGTATAATCGATATCACCCAGAATATTCGACAAAAACATTATTTTTGTCTGGTCTGATGTCAGATAATAGAACAAAAAATAATGTCTCAAGGGACAAACTTCCGTTGCACGGAGAAGAAATCACTTGTTCGAAGTCCCCTCAGAAGTCCCCTCAGGCAGTTAAAACGGTGAATACATTTTGCCTGCGTTTACGTTTCTGTACAACAATTAACCACAAAGTAGACTGAATGATTTGAATTTCCAAACTCCATTTTGTCAGAATGCTAGTCATTTTTATTTTCTTAAAAGCTGTTCGTTGCCTCAAGGACTTTTTTTCAGAATGGCAAAAAATCAGGCTGGACTCCAATAACCCTGCTTTTGTACAGGGATTAAAGTGTATTGAGAGGCATTTTTGATCATATGTAAACGGATGACAATTCAGGCTAAAGTGGTCATGTTTCAGAGTGTCCTGTAGAAAGAAAGGGGAGTGGTGAGCTCTCTAGCTGATCAGTCCAGTTCAATCCAGAATTCGTCGTGAGTTCAACTGTCTCTCTCTTCTGACTTCAACCTGTCAGCATTGTTTCATACGGGTGTTTAAGGGAGTTTGCTTATTGGGACTGTTGTGTATTTTCGGAACAACATAGTTAAGTCTATAATTGGGTAGATAGAGTTCTGTCATAATTCTTGATTCTGTTCTTTGTGCTACATTGTTTAATTTGTGAATAACTTTTTGTTTGTTTTGGAACCTGGCAATCAGTCTTGCTAATTCACTCTGGGTAACTTTCTCTGAACACTTATCGAAACAAATTGTAAAATTATTGTCTGGGCTGTTTGTTTTCGAATATTTTGAGTGGTCTGGCCTAGTCCAGAACAGATTGGGTGCTCTTTGCGCTATTTTACGCAGCAAGTGGGATGTGCTAGTGTCTTTGTTCCGGGCGTTGGCTTGATTGCAGAAATGAAACAGTTGTAGTTCCGATGAGGAACAGAAGAGAATGAAAACGAGAGAGGAGAGAAAGAAAAATGAGTGAGCTTTTCAAGGTCAGAAACTGAGCCTTAAAAAGGAGAGCCAGCTCAAAAACGCTCCAGATAAAGGATGAGGATCTGCCTATTGAGGAAGAGAGTTAGGATGAGCAAGCCCGTCGTAGTCAGAGGCCCAGTGAGAAACTGTTTAATTATATTCAAACATTGCCTAAGTTTGATGACCAGGATCTGGAAACCTTATTCACCCCATTTGCAAAGGTGGCGAAACACATGCAGTGGCAAGTGCCAAAGTGTGTTTTGTTGATCCAAACGAAAGTTGTCGTTAGGGCTTGTGAGGTATTTGCATCACTTTCAGAGCAGGTATCTGGGGAGGATGAGGAGGTGAAAAAAAGCATTTGAAGTGAATATGAGCTTGTACCAGAAGCCGATAGACAAAGTTTCAGGAATCTAAAGAGAGATCAGGGTCTAACATTTATTGAGTTTGAAAGGATCAAACACAGTCATTTCGATAGA
>NC_057716.1:115247538-115251694 GCF_004010195.1 Chiloscyllium plagiosum
GAACTAGAAAGATGTAACCCGTGTCTGCTCTCCAGTGACCGAGTGTGTGGAAATGTTCAAGAAACCATCTGTACTTATGGATGTGTGCCTGCTTGTTTAGGATGGAATCTACTATCTGTTTTTCCTGACATCTTCGCAAGTAAGTCAGAGTTTCCCATGTGTTATTTCAGCTCCAAGTCCTTCAATTCAGCGACCATTTGAAAATACTAACTCTGTCTTTAAAAGGAAATTGGTAACTTTGGTCCAGGTTGATGGATAACTTGTGTGTTTCCCTTCCTCACAGTTAACGCAGTAACGATCCATGTCCTGCTTTATAAAGATTGTGGATTGTCTCCATGTGTCAGACGCTACCTGGGGGCCATGGCAGTGGCGGATCTACTGGTCATTATCATCGACCTGATATTGAGACGCATTCCCATTGTTTTTCGGGAATATTTGGAATTCCGCTATTCCATCCCCGTGTGTAATATCCACGCAGTCCTGCTTTATGCAGCCACTGACTGTTCTGTCTGGTTCACCGTCACTTTCACCTTTGATCGATTTGTGGCTATTTGTTGCCAGAAGTTGAAAAGGAAATATTGCTGAGAGAAAACGGCAGCTGTGGCTATTGGAACAGTGACTGTGCTGAGTATTCTTAAGAATATTTTCTGGTATTTTATGCTCACAAGCGAGTATTACGTGGTGAACAGCCCCTGGTTTTGTTATGTAAAATATTATGTTTACTTGTCTCAGATCTGGGCCATAATTGAGTTCACCCACTACGTTCTTACTCCGGCTGTCCCTTTTCTCCTGATTCTGCTCCTGAATGTTTTCACTGTCAGACACATTTTAGTGACCAGCAGAGCCCGCAGGAGACTTCGGGCTCACAAAAATGTAGACACTCAGTCTCACATTGAAATACAAAATCGAAAAAAGTCCATTATTTTACTGTTTATGATCTCGGTCAATTTCATCCTGTTATGGTCAATGTTGATGGTGTTTTCCATATGGAACCGGATGTACTTTATTGTGGATACCCCTGTATATCTAGAAATCTTTGTTCAGGAACTGGGATTCATGCTTCAGCTTCTCAGTTGCTGCACAAACACCGCGATTTATGCCCTGACTCAGACTATGTTCAGACAGCAGCTGAAGAATGTTCTGAAATATCCATTTACCCAAATAAATAAATCAATCAAATTTGCTCCTTAATTAATCCGTCCGGCATTTTCTCATTCTAATTCACGTTTGCAGCGATGAAGTCGTCTGTCGCTATGATAACAGACTGAGGATAGTGATGATTTATCTAACCACGGGGGTCACTGGAACATATATTTATGTTTCTCAACTTATGGCCAGTGAGAAAATGCACCATCCGACTGAATGCATCTGTAACTTCAATTTAAAAACTGTAAAAAGGTTTATTCAAAATGACAAGGAGTAGACTGAATCTATTGTTGTTTATGTTTGTGTTGACAATTCTGAGCAGGTGAAAGACAGACACAGCTCCATTTCCTGGATCTCAGGGAAGGGTTGACAACCGGAGCCAAGCTCAGCAGTTGGGTTAATTCCCTCCGTCCTTGCTTTCTCTTCTGGTGTTATGCAACCTGCACCATTGACCTCCCTGCCTCTCCCTCTTGCACTTCCTCTAACTCTCAATTTACCTCTCCCAGATTACCGCACACTCGGTTTCATTCCGTGGTTACGTGTTTACCTGCCGTTGACAGGAGAAAGAGTGTGAATGGGTTCACATGATTTTGTAAGGGGAACAGAATCAGAATGGGCTCACACGAGATTGCCAGGAGAGCAGAGTCGGGGTAGGAGCAGAGGCTGTTGCTCGGAAAACAGAGAGGGATGATGTCAAAGGCTATTGCTAGGAGAATATCGCGCGGTTATGGCCACAGAGCATTACGATTAGAAGAGAGTGGGAGTAAGTATATATAGGCCATTTCTGGGGTAATAGCGTGGGAATACGTTCACAGGCCATTGTCAGGTGAAAAGAGTGTTGGCGGGGCCGCAGGCCATTGCCAGGAGTACAGAGTTGTGATGAACACACGTGTCATTGTTAATGGAATGGATTGGAAATCAGCTCACTCGCTGTTGCAAAAGAAACATTGTAACTATGTGCTCTCAGGCTGTTGCAAGGATGAAATAAAAAGCGATATGTTGTTGTGGTTCTGTTCGCCGAACTGGGAATTTCTGTTGCAGACGTTTCGTCCCCTGTCTAGCTGACATCCTCAGTGCTTGGGAGCCTCCAATAAAGCGCTTCTGTGATGTCTCCTCCGGCATTTATAGTGTTTGATCATCACTATAAATGCCGGAGGAAACATCACAGAAGCGCTTCACAGGAGGCTCCCAAGCACTGAGGATGTCACCTGGACAGGGGCCGAAACGTCTGCAACACAAATTCCCAGCTCGGCGAACAGAACCACAAAGACGAGCACCCGAGCTACAAATCTTCTCCCAAAATTTCAAAGCGATACGTTCACATGGGATTCTTTGTAGAATAGAGTGGGGATGGATTCTTGGGGCATTGCGAGGAGAACAGGGTGGTGATGGGAACACAGAGAGATTTTAGGAGAGTAGACTAGGGATGGGGTCACTCGCCATTGCTTGACCAACAGGATAGGAAAGGATTTACAGGACTTTGCGAGTGTAACTTTGTCGGGATGGATTCACAGGTGATTGTTTGGAGAACAGTGCAGGGATGAAGTAAAGGTTGTTGTTAGCAGAACAGCGTGTGGACGGATTGAAGGCTGCTGCGAAGAGAACCGATGGAGGATGGATTAACGGTCCGCTTTTAGGACACCAGAGAGGAGATGGAATCCACAGGCTGTTGGGAGGGTAACAGAGTGAGGACAGGATCACATTCTGCTGCCAAAAGGACAGAGTTACGATGGGTTCAAGTGGCAGTACTTGGGGCACAACGTGCGGATGCAGTCACATACTTTTTCTTGGAGAACAGGAAGGCGATGCGTTCACAGGCTATTGCTTTGCAAACTGTAAGGAGAGGGGTTGACAGTTAGGTGCAAGGAGATCAGGATGGGGTTGGGTGCACAGCTAGTTGCTAGGAGAAACAGGTGCGGATGGCATCACAGATGTTGCTAATTCGAACCGAGTGTGGATGGTACTCAGGCTTTTTCGAGGAGAACACTGTGGTGATGGGTTCAAAGGCACTTGCGACAAGAACAGCGCGGGAATTGAAACAAAGTTTATTACAGGAGAAGAGAGTGAGGATAAGGTCACAGACAAATGCTCAGTGAACAGAGTGAGAATGGGTTTACAGGCCGTTGCTAGGAGGACAGAGTACAGATGGATGGTACGTAGTTTTCCAGAGTTTGGACGGGTTCAAAGGTAGTTTCAACGAGAACCGAGTGGGGATGGGTTCACGGTCACTGGTAGGAAATCAGAGTGGGGATGGACTTTGTTCGTTTAATAGAATGGGGATGGGGTCTCAGGCTGTTGCTCGGGGAACAGATTTTTGATGGGTTCAGCTATATGTGCAAGGACAACACAGTGGAAAGGGGTTCACAGACAGTTGCTCGGAAAACAGTGCTGATGGAATTCACAGGAAGTTGGGAGATGAACAGAGATTGAGAGGGGTCACATGCTTTTGGTGAGAGGACAGAATGGGAATAGTTGCCTACGCCATTGCTCGGAGGACACAATGGGGATGTATTCACAGGCTATTTCTTGGCGAACTTAATGGGAAGGGGTTCACAGGCAGTTGCTAGGAGATTAGGGTGTGGGTGTATGCACAGGTCGTTGCTGGCAGGACAGAGTGTGAATGGTGCCACCGGCCGTTGCTTCTGAGAGCACAGCGCAGATGCGGGTATTGCTTTGTGAACAGAGGAGATGATGAGTTCACCGGCTGTTACTGTGAAAATGGCGATGATCTGCATAGGCTGTTGGTCGGGAAACACAGTGGGGTTGGGTGTCACAAGCCTGGGGAACAGAGCAGGGATTGTTTCGCAAGCTTTTGCTTGGAGAACAGAGAAGGGATGGTGCCACAGGTAGTTTCCCATAAGAACAGAGTGTGGATAGAGTCACAGTCCGTTGATTGGCGAACACAGTGGAATGGGTTCATTGGCAGTTGATAGCAGAACAGAGTGGGGAAAGTTTCAGAAGTCGCTGCGAGGAAAACAGAGTGAGAATGAGTTTACCGGCCATTACAAAA
>NC_057716.1:115252194-115259027 GCF_004010195.1 Chiloscyllium plagiosum
CTTTGAAAAAATCCACACTCTGTTTCTCCTGAAACTGCCTGTGAACTCATCCCCTTTCCATTCTCCTCGCAATTGTCTGTGAACCTTCCCCACTCTGTTCTAAGTAGTAACAGTTTCTGACCTTATCCCCTGCTCTGTTCCTTAGCCAGAGCTTGAAAAGTCCATCTCTACTCTGTTTTCCTACCAATGGATCATGAGCCTATCTCCAGTCGGTATGTTAACCCATCCCCACTCTCGCATCAAACTGGGATACATCCACACTCTGTTCTCTTGGCAACGGCCTGTGAACCCAATCTCCACTCTGTTCCCCTAGGAATGGCCCGTGAAACCATTGCCATTCTGTTCTCCTCGGAATTGCCTGTGTAGTCACCCCGCTCTGTTCCTCTAAGAGTAGTCTGTGACCCCATGCTCACTCGGTTCCCCTGAAAACTGCCCGTGAACTCATCCACACTCTATTCCTAGAGGAACAACCTGTGAACCCATCCCCGCTCGGTTCTCCCAACAACATCCGGTGAACCCAAACCCGGCCTGTTCCCAGAGTAACATTACAGATGAAGGGCTCAGCCCCGAAACGTCGATTTGCCTGTTCCTCGGATGCTGCCCGACCTACTGTGGTTTTCCAGCAACACACTCTCAACTCTGATCTCCAGCATCTGCAGACCTCACTGCACCTGGAAGCGTGCTGTGAGCAGATTCTCAGTATTTTCTTCAGGCAACAGCCTGTGGACACGCAACTGCTTTGCTGCCCATGCAACAGCTGGTGAACCTATGCCCAATCTATTCATTTCGTAACGGCTGTGTTTCCATCACCACTCTGTGCTCCGAGTAACAGGCCAGGACACTGTCACCTTTCTTTTCTCCGGCAACTTCCTGTGACTCTATCCCCATTCTGCTCTCTTACCTCTGCGCTCTGCACTCAGCTCCACTCTTGTATTGTCAGAAATCGCCTGTGAACTCACACCCGCGCTGATTTGCTGACAACAGCCAGTGAGACCATCCTCAATCTGTTCTATATGCAATGGCCCATCAACGGTCCCAAATCTGTTCACTAGCAATGGCCTGGAAACCCATCGTCAGACTTTTGTGCGAGCAGCAGCCTGTGAAACCATCTTCACTCTGTTTCCATACGACCTCTGTATCACTCCGTACACTATTTCTGTAATAATGGCCTGTGATCCCATCCTCCCTCTGTTCCCATGCCAACTGCGTCTTATTCCCACCCTGGAAACTCTTCGCAAGTTGTTCTCCTCACAACCACCTACTAACCTATGCTAACACTGTGTTTCCGAGCAACGGCTCATGAATACATTCTCCCTTTCTTCTGCTAGTAACGTGCTGTGAACCCAGACTGACTCTTTTCCTTTTGTAATGGCCTGTAAACTCAATCTCACTCTGTTTTCCTCGCAGCGGCTTCTGAAACTTTCCCCACTCTGTTCTGCTATCAACTGCCAATGAACCCACTCCACTGTGTTCGCCAATCAACGGACTGTGACTCTATCCACACTCTGTTCTTATGGGAAACTATCTGTGGCACCATCCCCTCTCTGTTCTCCAAGCAAAAGCTTGCGAAACAATCCCTGCTCTGTTCCCCAGGCTTGTGACACCCAACCCCACTGTGTTTCCCGACCAACAGCCTATGCAGATCATTGCCATTTTCACAGTAACAGCCGGTGAACTCATCATCTCCTCTGTTCACAAAGCAATACCCGCATCTGCGCTGTGCTCTAAGTAGCAACGGCCGGTGGCACCATTCACAGACTGTCCTGCCAGCAACGGCCTGTGCATACACCCACACCCTAATCTCCTTGCAACTGTCTGTGAACCCCTTCCCATTAAGTTCGCCAAGAAATAGCCTGTGAATACATCCCCATTGTGTCCTCCGAGCAATGGCGTAGGCAACTATTCCCATTCTGTCCTCCCACCAAAAGCATATGACCGCTCTCAATCTCTGTTCATCTCCCAACTTCCTGTGAATTCCATCAGCACCGTTTTCCGAGCAACTGTCTGTGAACCCCTTTCCACTGTGTTGTCCTTGCACATATATCTGAATCCATCACAAATCTGTTCCCCGAGCAACAGCCTGAGACCCCATCCCCATTCTATTAAACGAACAATTTCCATCCCCACTCTGATTTCCTACCAGTGACCGTGAACCCATCCCCACTCGGTTTTCGTTGAAACTATCTTTGAACCCGTCCAAACTCTGGAAAACAGAGTACCATCCATCTGTCCTCTGTCCTCCTGGCAACGGCCTGTAAACCCATTCTCACTCTGTTCACTGAGCATTTGTCTGTGACCTTATCCTCACTCTCTTCTCCTGTAATAAACTTTGTTTCCATTCCCGTGCTGTTCTTGTCGCAACTGCCTTTGAACCCATCCCCACAGTGTTTTCCTCGAAAGGGCCTGAGTACCATCCACACTCGGTTCGAATTAGCAACATCTGTGATGCCATCCGCACCTGTTTCTCCTAGCAACTACCTGTGCACCCAACCCCATCCTGATCTCCTTGCAACTGACTGTCAAACCCTCTCCTTTCAGTTTGCAAAGCAATAGCCTGTGAACGCATCGCCTTCCTGTTCTCCAAGAAAAAGTATGTGACTGCATCCGCACGTTGTCCCCCAAGTACTGCCACTGGAACCCATCGTAACTCTGTCCTTTTGGCAGCATAATGTGATCCTGTCCTCACTCTGTTACCCTCCCAACAGCCTGTGAATTCCATCTCCTCTCTGGTGTTTTAAAAGCGGACCGTTCATCCATCCTCCATCGGTTCTCGTCGCAGCAGCCTTCAATCCGCCCACACGCTACCAACAACCTTTACTTCATCCCTGCACTGTTCTCCAAACAATCACCTGTGAATCCATCCCGACGCAGTTATGCGAGAAAAGCCCTGTAAATCCATTCCTATCCTGTTGGTCAAGCAATGGCGAGTGACCCCATCCCTAGTCTACTCTCCTAAAATCTCTCTGTGTTCCCATCACCACCCTGTTCTCCTCGCAATGACCCAAGAATCCATCCCCACTCTATTCTACAAAGAATCCCATGTGAACATATCGCTTTGAAATTTTGGGAGAAGATTTGTAGCTTGGGTGCTCGTTGTTGTGGTTCTGTTCGCCGAGCTGGGAATTTGTGTTTCAGACGTTTCGGCCCCTATCCAGGTGACATCCTCAGTGCTTTGGAGCCTCCTGTGAAGCGCTTCTGTGATGTTTCCTCCGGCATTTATAGTGATGATCAAACACTATAAATGCCGGAGGAGACATCACAGAAGCGCTTTATTGGAAGCTCCCAAGCACTGAGGATGTCACCTAGACAGGGGACGAAACGTCTGCAACACAAATTCCCAGTTCGGCGAACAGAACCACAACAACATATCGCTTTTTATTTCATCCTTGCAACAGCCTGAGAGCACATAGTTACAATGTTTCTTTTGCAAAAGCGAGTGAGCTGATTTCCAATCCATTCCATTAACAATGACATGTGCGTCCATCACACCTCAGTACTCCTGGCAATGGCCTGCGGCCACGCCAACACTCTTTTCACCTGACAACGGCCTGTGAACGTATTCCCACGCTATTACCCCAGAAATGGCCTATAAACTTACTCTCACTCTCTTCTAATCGTAATGCTCTGTGGCCATAACCGCGCGATATTCTCCTAGCAATAGCCTTTGACATCATCCCACTCTGTTTTCCGAGCAACAGCCTCTGCTCCTACCCCGACTCTGCTCTCTTGGCAATCTCGTGTGAGCCCATTCTAATTCTGTTCCCCTTACAAAATCATGTGAACCCATCCACACTCTTTCTCCTGTTAACGGCAGGTAAACACGTAACCACGGAACGAGACCGACTGTGCGGTAATCTGGGAGAGGTAAATTGAGAGTTAGAGGAAGTGCAAGAGGGAGAGGTAGGGAGGTCAATGGTGCAGGGTGCATAACGCCAGAAGAGAAAGCAAGGACGGAGGGAATTAACCCAACTGCTGAGCTTGGCTCCGGTCGTCAACCCTTCCCTGAGATCCAGGAAATGGAGCTGTGTCTGTCTTTCACCTGCTCAGAATTGTCAACACAAACATAAACAACAATAGATTCAGTCTACCCCTTGTCATTTTGAATAAACTTTTTTACAGTTTTTAAATTGAAGTTGCAGATGCATTCAGTCGGATGATGCATTTTCTCACTGGCCATAAGTTGAGAAACATTAATATATGTTCCAGTTACCCTCGTTACATAAGGTTAGATAAATCCTCAGTCTGTTATCATAGCGACAGACGACTTCATCGCTGTAAACGTGAATTAAAATGAGAAAATGCCGTTCGGATTAATTAAGGAGCAAATTTGATTGATTTGTTTATTTGAGTAAATTGATATTTCAGAACATTCTTCAGCTGCTGTCTGAACTTAGTCTGTGTCAGGGCATAAATCGCGGTGTTTGTGCAGCAACTGAGAAGCTGCAGCATGAATCCCAGTTCCTGAACAAAGATTTCTAGAGATACAGGGGTATCCACAATAAAGTACATCCGGTTCCATATGGAAAACACCATCAACATTGACCATAACAGGATGAAATAGACCGAGATCATAAACAGTAAAATAATGGATTTTTTTCGATTTTGTATTTCAATGTCAGACTGAGTGTCTACATTGTTGTGAGCCCGAAGTCTCCTGTGGGCTTTGCTGGTCACTAAAATGTGTCTGACAGTGAAAACATTCAGGAGCAGAATCAGGAGAAAAGGGACAGCCGGAGTTAGAACGTCGTGGGTGAACTCAATTATGGCCCAGATCTGAGACAAGTAAACATAATATTTTACATAACAAAACCAGGGGCTGTTCACCACGTAATACTCGCTTGTGAGCATAAAATACCAGAAAATATTCTTAAAAATACTCAGCACAGTCACTGTTCCAATAACCACAGCCGCCGTTTTCTCACAGCAATATTTCCTTTTCAACTTCTGGCAACAAATAGCCACAAATCGATCAAAGGTGAAAGTGACGTTGAACCAGACAGAACAGTCAGTGGCTGCATAAAGCAGGACTGCGTGGATATTACACACGGGGATGGAATAGCGGAATTCCAAATATTCCCGAAAAACAATGGGAATGTGTCTCAATATCAGGTCGATGATGATGACCAGTAGATCCGCCGCTGCCATGGCCTCCAGGTAGCGTCTGACACATGGAGACAATCCACAATCTTTATAAAGCAGGACATGGATCGTTACGGCGTTAACTGTGAGGAAGGGAAACACACAAGTTATCCATCAACCTGGACCAAATTTACCAATTTCCTTTTAAAGACAGAGTTAGTATTTTCAAATGGTCGCTTAATTGATGGAATTGGAGCTGAAATAACACATGGGAAGCTCTGAATTACTTGCGAAGATGTCAGGAAAAACAGATAGTAGATTCCATCCTAAACAAGCAGGCACACATCCATAAGTACAGATGGTTTCTTGAACATTTCCACAAACTCGATCACTGGAGAGCAGACACGGGTTACATCTTTCCAGTTCCTAATATTGAGGGCGAAAAAGTTGCTGTCCTGAAGCATTCTGTCCCAGTTCCTTAAAGACAAATTGTTATGGACGAGGCCAGGCCACTCACAACATTCTTAAGCAGGGAGGTCAGACTATAACTTTGCAATTTGTTTCTGTAAGTGTACACTAAAGATTACCCAGAGTAAGTTAGAAATTTTAACTAACAAGTTCTAAAACAGACGAAAATGTATTCACAAAATGTATTCACAACGAAACACAAGCAATAGAATAAAAAATTCCAACAAAACTCAGTTCATCCAACCTGAACTTAATCATGCGGTTCCGAATATACACAAGAGTCCCAATTATTAAACCGCTTAATAACCCGCACAAATGGAACACATACTTAGAGTTTGATTGTCTCACATGCATTACCGTTAATTTATACAGTGAAATGTTGAAATGCAAACACCAGGCTTAAAGTCTCTTTCTCCAATTTTGAATAATGCTGTTGATGAGCGTTCAGCTTCCAAGAACAAATAGAAGATGGGTCTTTCTATTCCCTCGTCATCCTCCTGCAGATGCATCACACAGACACCCACATCACTGGCATCGATAGCCACCTTGAAAGGCTTCGTGGAGCTTTGTATGAATAATATTGGGGCAGGGGCTAACAGTTTTGACGGCTTTCAAATGCCTTTTCACAGTCCGCTGTTCACTGAAAATTCTTGTGCTTTTTTTAACAATTCGTTGAGTGGAGCAGACACATGGCTTAGTTTTGGCACCAACCTTTGGTAAAATCCAATCAATCCCAGGAACCACAGTACTCTATGCTCTAACTGCGTTAACTCTCTGCTCTCCACATCAGTTCGTACTCCTTCAGGCAGTGAATTTTCGAATTCCTCCAAAATAATTACCTCTCCAAGGGCATCATTGGTTTGCTCAATCGTTAAAGCTCTTCTCCGTCTATCGAAATGACTGTGTTTGATCCTTTCAAACTCAATATAGGTTAGACGCTGGTCTCTCTTTAGATTCCTAAAACTTCGTCTATCGGCTTCTGGTACCATCTCATATGCACTTCAAATGCTTTTTTCACCTCCTCATACTCCCCAGATACCTGCTCTGAAAGTGATGTGAATACCTCACAAGCCCGAACGACAACTGTGTGGGCGGCACGGTGGCACAGTGGTTAGCACTGCTGCCTCACAGCGCCAGAGACCCGGGTTCAATTCCCGCCTCAGGCGACTGACTGTGTGGAGTTTGCACGTTCTCCCCGTGTCTGCGTGGGTTTGCTCCGGTTTCCTCCCACCATCCAAAGATGTGCAGGGTCAGGTGAATTGGCCATACTAAATTGCCTGTAGTGT
>NC_057716.1:115259036-115265202 GCF_004010195.1 Chiloscyllium plagiosum
TTCATCAAACTTAGGCAATGTTTGAATATAATTAAACAGTTTCTCACTGGGCCTCTGACTACGACGGGCTTGCTCATCCTAACTCTCTTCCTCAATAGGCAGATCCTCATCCTTTATCTGGAGCCTTTTTTGAGCTGGCTTTCCTTTTTCAGGCTCAGTTTCTGACCTTGAAAAGCTCACTCATTTTTCTTTCTCTCCTCTCTCGTTTTCATTCTCTTCTGTTCCTCATCGGAACTACAACTGTTTCATTTCTGCAATCAAGCCAACGCCCGGAACAAAGACACTAGCACATCCCACTTGCTGCGTAAAATAGCGCAAAGACCTCCCAATCTGTTCTGGACTAGGCCAGACAACTCAAAATATTCGACAACAAACAGCCTAGACAATAATTTTACAATTTGTTTCGATAAGTGTTCAGAGAAAGTTACCCAGAGTGAATTAGCAAGACTGATTCCCAGGTTCCAAACCAAACAAAACGTTATTCACAAATTAAGCAATGTAGCACAAAGAACAGAATCAAGAATCATGACAGAACTCTATCTACCCAATTATAGACTTAACTATGTTGTTCCGAACATACACAACAGTCCCAATAAGCAAACTCCCTTAAACACCCGTATGAAACAATGCTGACAAAATGAAGTCAGAAGAGAGAGACAGTTGAACTCACGACGAATTCTGGATTGAACTGGACTGATCAGCTAGAGAGCTCACCACTCCCCTTACTTTCTACAGGACACTTCTGAAACATGACCACTTTCGCCTGAATTGTCATCCGTTGACATATGATCAAAAATGTCTCTCAATACACTTTAATCTCTGTACAAAAGCAGGGTTATTGGAGTCCAGCCTGATTTTTTGCCACTCTGAAAAAAAGTCCTTGAGGCAACGAACAGCTTTTAAGAAAATAAAAATGACTAGCATTCTGACAAAATGGAGTTTGGAAATTCAAAGCATTCAGTCTACTTTGTGGTTGATTGTTGTACGGAAACGTAAACGCAGGGAAAATGTATTCACCGTTTGAACTGCCTGAGGGGACTTCGAACAAGTGATTTCTTCTCCCTGCAACGGAAGCTTGTCCCTTGAGACATTATCTTTTGTTCAATTATCTGACATCAGACCAGACAAAAATAATGTTGTTGTCGAATATTCTGGGTGATATCGATTATACAACGTACTAAGGAATGTTCTAAACAGTTCTCAGGATAAGGAAACGGACACTTCACACGTTATGTGATACACGAAGTTGGTAGAGACTTTTTCTTTGCAAAACTCAAGGACATACAATTCAGGTGCATTCAGCGTCCATTCTGCACTTTACACATGCTCAACCATTCACGAAGATCGGGGCTGACCTGACTATGTTCCAGGAATAGTCAGTCAAACCATGAAATCCTGTCACCAATCACTCGAACCTCAGACATGTTTTTGACATCGGTTTTCATCAAGCATGTGTTCTGGAGCCATTTCCACAATGACAGATTCTCCAAATACTCCATCAGATTGCACGACAAACAAAAAAAAATCTCGTTGTATAGGTAACCGGATTAAATCACGATTAAGAGATGCAGTTATTTCATTTGAAGCACTTTATTGCACTTAACCCATGACAACATCTACACCAATGTTCAATATAAATTAAAATACAATAAGTGGTTCGCTGTGAAGATTATCAATCCTTTTGAAAACAAAAACACAGTTAAAGAGCCCGACTGAACCACATTGAAATTCGCACGGAAAGAAGACGATTTGGGAAGTGAACGTAACAGCAGAAGCATGGTGCATGAAAAAGGGACTCCATTTCATGGGCAAGTGGAACATTGGGATGGGCATCTCCTGAACCAGTCGGCAAGCAGCGTCCGAGTGGAAAGGCTAAATAAAGTGATCGCAAGGACTGTAAACTTCTTGAAGATAAGAGGGCTCAGGAGGCGTTTCTGAAGTTCGCATAACAAGGAAATGAAGAGAAAGTTTCAAGAAGTTCTGTCAACTCATTACTGGCAAAACGGCTAAGGGATCTACATGGGAAGGGAGATGGTTAATCACAGCACCGATGGTGTTACAGCCAAATGCCAAAGTTAAACGAAACAAGTTAAATGGGTTTACAGTTCACATTTAGATTTTCAGGTTCAATGCCTTGAGTAACGCAGAGAGGTGGCTTCTATTGTATCAGCGTTAGAAACTAAACATCCAATGATTAATATCGAGTTGAAAAGACAGAAGGGCAGGGTAACATTGTGAGTAAAAGATCAAATGAAATCAATGCCAAGAAATCATATATGGGCAGAAGGCATTGAATCCGTGTGGGCAGAAATGATGAACTTCAAAGGAAAGAAAAGTTTCTTGAAGGAGATGTGTACAGGTCTCCGAGAAGTAGTCGGTATAGGAGGCAAGAAACAATGTCTGGACAAAAAAAGGCATGTATGAAAGACACTGTTTCAATGATCATCGGGGACTTCAATATGCGGGTGGACTCGGAAATATCCGTTTGATAGGGGATACGATCATAAAAGAAATAATTTGTGGAATGAATGCAAGACATTTTTTGGACTTGTGGAAGAGTAAACCCATGAAGAGATAATTCTGGATTTGGTCATAAATAATGAGGCAGAATTGTTGAGGGAGTTGAAGGTGGAGGACCCTCTTGTGGCATTGAACATAATAAGATCAATGACATCCTGCATTTTGAGAAGGAGAAGCTGGAATCAAGTTTAATACTACTATTGAAAGAAAGAACTCCAAAGACATGACGAAGGATCAGATCAGAATTGATTGGAGGGAGAACTTAGCAAGGAAGATGTTAGATTCGTAAAATCTGAGGTTGCAGGGGCCAATTCGGGAGGTACAACCGAAATTCATCACAAGGATTCAGATACATACTGAAGAGAGAGAGAGAGAAACGTAGTGAAAATTGACGAATGCAACAACCACTCTTAATGGGGGGAAGGTGACGGAAGATGGAAAATTATAGACTCGTTAGACTGGCCTCGTTCGGTGGTGAGATGTGAAGGACGAGATTGCAGAATACATAGACGTTGATCGTAAAGTAACAGTGAGTCTGTATAGATTTATAAAGCAAAGACATGCCTGAAAATTCTGTTGTAATTCTGGTTGTTTTTTAATTCGCTGAGCTGCAGGGCTTGTCTCCATGGTTTCATCAAAATACTATTTCACATTATTAGTGCACCCCCGGGGAAACACTGACGGTGTGTCCCACTTTCCAGTTACGTGTCTTGATTTCTTATGGTGGATGATATAATTTCTGGTCCTTTTTCTCAAAGGATCTTACATGTGGTCCAAATTGCTACGTTTCTTGATGTAGTACTGGTTAGAATGTCAGGTCTCTAGGAATTCTCGTGTGTGGCTCTGTTTGGTTTGCCCGAGAATGGATGTGTTGCCCCTGTCAAAGTGTGTCCTTCTTCATTTGTATGTAAGGATATTAGTGATACTAGTCATGTGATTTTGTTTTGGCTAGTTGATGTTGTAGCCATGTGGCTCGTTTCCCGCCCGATTGTCTGTTGTAGTGCTTGTTACAATCCTTGCATGCTGTTTTTTAAATGATACCACAGTAAAATGTTACAAGGGACTTTATACATCATGTACAGGCATAAATTGGCACTCATCTCGACAAGGAAATAGATAGAGAAAATGATGTGGTCTTCAAAGAACAAAGAAAATGTACAGCCCAGGAACATTCTCTTCAGCCCTCAAAGCGTGAGCCGTTCCAAAATGTATTTTCTCAACTTGCCAGTCCATTCCTAAGCATCTGTGTCCCTCTGCTCCCCATCTACTCATGCATCTGTCCAGACGCATCATCAATGAATCGACCATGCCTGCCTCTACCACCTGTGCTGGCTACGCGTAAAAAACGCCCACCACCCTCTGTGTGAAGTACTTCCCGCGTGTATCCCCCTTAAACTCTCCACCTCTCAATGTGAAAGCGTGACCTCTCGTTATTGAATCCTTTGCCCTGAGAAAAAGCTTGTCTCTATCCACCCTGTGTACACCTTTCATGATTGTGTAAATCTCAATCAGGACCCCCCTCAATCTTGCTTTATCTAGTGAAAATAAACCTAACCTACTCAACCTCTCTTCGTAGCTTGCCCCTTCCATGCCAGCAATATCATCGTAAACCTTCTCTGCACCCTTTCCAAAGTGTCCACATCCTTTTGGTAATGTGGCGCCCAGAACTGTGCATATTATTCGAAATACAGCCGAACCATTGTCTTGTACAATTTTAACATTACTTGCCAGCTCTTATACTCAATACCCCGTCCACTGAAGGCAAGCATACTATGTGCCTTCTTGACAACTCTATCCACTTATGCAGCAAATTTCAGGGTAAAATGGACCTGCACTCCCAGATCTCTCTGCCCATCAACTTTTCCCAAGGCTTTTCCATTCATTGTATAAATCGGTCCAGAATTAGACTTGCCTAAATGCAGCCGCCTCACAATGAAGGCCAAAAATCCATTTGCTTTCTTAATTGCTTACTGCACTTATATGCTGAAGTTTTGAGTTTCAGGCACAAGGATATCCTCAACTCTTTGTGCTTCACTATGTTTTATTAATTTAAATAACACATATTTCGGTTCAGCCGACCATATGACAACACATTTTTTTCTAGTGTTCAGCTGTATTGCTAAAGTATATGCACATTTAGGTAATGATCCTATACCTCATTAGAGATTATTTGTAACCTCATCACAACATATACTACCACTTTTTATTTTCCATTATCACCGAATATTGAAAAATTGTTTTCGTCTTCCTGCTTTGTTAAACAAATCTGAATCCATCTTCACATAATACTTCCCAAACTGATAGCGCCCATCTCGTGTTTTATTCAAAAAATGCTGCCAGACTTGCTCGGTTTCTCCAGCAAATTCTGTTTCTGAGCATGTTTCAAATGTGTGTGTCAAAGCTGCTCAAAAGCCAAGCGAAGTCCAACATGGAGCACAATGCGCAGGTAGTGAACGGTAATGTAAGGTGCAGACATTCACTGGTTCTGAAACTACATAAGGCTGGCATTGCTAACACTACCGAGGTCTTAATCATGATTAGGGCATGAAACTGTGGGAAACACATTCACTTTAAACAGTGAAGACTGAAATAGTGGAAGGGAACATATTCAGTAGAATATGTTGAACTATTTGAAATCTGTAACATCTTGGGCGGCTACGACCATGAAGAGACTCTGACAATTAATTGAAAGTACGAGCACAACAAGAACATGAGTAGGTCACTGAGGACAGGGTGTCGGGGTGAACTGGGGGACAGGCAGCAGACTTGGATTGCAGATCCAATTTAAACCTGGGCACTCATGTATAGCTGTGGAAGATAGCAATAGCAGAAGCAATTTATATTCACCCAGAATCAGGAACATTTTGCCTGGGATAATCACTCAGTCTACCCTGACCATCAAGTCAATCTGTGGTTCAGTGATGAGCGTGGCTGAACATGCCAGGGTTGGAACTATGTGTATTTCAACCTGACGACAATCAGCTAAAGGTACCGCATTTCACTACCTACATTCCAAACAGCAGAGCTAATATCTGACGGAGACCGAAAAATAATCCCAAAATCAACAGGTCAGGTCGATGCTCTGCAGTCCTGCCACCTCAAATCATAAATGGTGGACTATGAAGCAACTCACTGGAGGATAGGGCTCCACACATTTTCCCATCCGAAATAATGGAACAGCCCTGTACATCAGTGTAAACGGCAAGAATATAGTACCTCCAACATCCTCAGCCAAAAGAGTTGAATCAATGCTCACGTCACCGTGTACAAAATTACAGACGCTGGCCTTCAACAAAATCGATACATTGTCCCTGACAAGAAGAAGCAGATAAACACAGTAGATACGACAAATTCAATGGGTCCTGACATCATTCTTGCAATAGAACTGAAAACGTCTGATGCGCAACAAGCTGTGTCCCTGGGGAAGTTGTTCCATTCCAGCTCCAAAGCTAACGTTGGCCTGGCAATACGGACAACTAGAGCTGAAAATGTGTTGCTGGAAAAGCGCAGCAGGTCAGGCAGCATCCAGGGAACAGGAGAATCGACGTTTCGGGCATAAGCCCTTCTTCAGGAATGAGGAACGTTTGTCCAGCAGGCTAAGATAAAAGGTAGGGAGGAGGGACTTGGGGAAGGGGCGTCGGAAATG
>NC_057716.1:115266233-115268588 GCF_004010195.1 Chiloscyllium plagiosum
AGGATTGGAAAGAGAAGTTGTTCAGGGTGAGGACCAGTTCAGTCAGTCGAAGGAGGGTCTCAGTGGAAGGGTACTGGTCGGTACGGCGGGAAAGAAAGAAGCGGAGTGCTTTGAGTCCTTCGTGATGGGGGATGGAGGTGTACAGGGACTGGATATCCATGGTGAATATAAGGCGCTGGGGACCGGGGAAGCGAAAATCATGGAGCAGGTGGAGGGCATGGGTGTTGTTCCGAACGTAGGTGGGGAGTTCTTTGACTAAGGGGGACAGGACGGTGTCAAGGTATGCGGAGATGAGTTCGGTGGGGCAGGAGCAGGCGGAGACACTGGTTCGGCCGGGGCAGTCAGGTTTGTGGATTTTGGGCAGGAGGTAGAAGCGGGCGGTGCGGGGTTGTGGGACTATGAGGTTGGAGGCGGTGGATGGGAGGTCCCCCGAGATGATGAGGTTATGGACGGTCTGGGAGATGATCGTTTGGTGGTGGGGGGTGGGGTCATGGTCAAGGAGGCAGTAGGAGGAGGTATCTGCGAGCTGGCGTTTGACCTCGGCGGTGTAGAGGTCGGTGCGCCAAACTACTGCCGCGCCTCCCTTGTCTGCTGGTTTGATAGTGAGGTTGGGGTTGGAACGGAGGGAGTGGAGGGCTGCACGTTCCGAGGGTGAGAGGTTGGAGTGGGTGAGAGGGGTGGGGGAGTTCAGGTTGCAGTTAATATCGCGGCGGCAGTTGGCTATGAAGAGGTCGAGGGCAGGTAGGAGGCCAGCACGGGGTGTCCAGGTGGATGGGCTGTGTTGGAGGCGGGAGAAGGGGTCGTCAGAGGGTGGGCGAGAGTCTTGGTTAAAGAAGTAGGCACGGAGGCGAAGGCGGCGGCAGAATTGTTCGATGTCACGCCACGTGTTGAACGCATTAATCCGAGAGTGCAGGGGAATGAAGGTGAGGCCTCTGCTGAAGACTGATCTTTCATCCTCAGAGAGGGGTAGTTCTGGATGGATAGTGAAAACACGGCAGGGCTGGGAGCTAGGACCTGGTGTGGGGCTGGAGCTGGGTGTGGGGGCGTGTGGGGCTGGAGCTGGGTGTGGGGGCGGTATCTGCTAATGTAGTCAACTCAGCCACATTAGGGAGATTTAAACAATCCTTAGATAAGCACATGAATGATGATGGGATAGTGTAGGAGGACGAGCTGAGAATAGTTCACAGGTCGGCGCAACATCGAGGGCCAAAGGGCCTGTTCTGCGTTGTATTGTTCTATGTTCTAAACCT
The DNA here is from genome assembly GCF_004010195.1 of Chiloscyllium plagiosum. Classification (NCBI taxonomy): domain Eukaryota; kingdom Metazoa; phylum Chordata; class Chondrichthyes; order Orectolobiformes; family Hemiscylliidae; genus Chiloscyllium; species Chiloscyllium plagiosum. Next base: position 115,267,484 of record NC_057716.1, read on the forward strand.
GTATGGGGGAGCAGCTAACTGGCCACTTTTTCCGAAGCATAACCATCCTTTTTTTTTCCTAAATCTACAATAGTGAGCAGAGTGGTTTCTTTTGATTATATATTTCATTGAAATCTGACTCTTGATTAAACTTTAAAAATATAAAACATTGGTACTAAGTTATCCAGGAGGAATGTTTTTAGAGCAAGTAAGACTGCTATTGTGGGTCTGTAGATTGTTACGGTGCAAAGATGGCCTTTAGTAGGGTGATTGGCTCTTCCTGTCGGATGTGGGAGATTAGGGAGAGTTTCCATGTTAATGATGATTATGACTGTAGGAAGTGTGTTGGATTGCGAATCTATCAGATGCAGCAGCAGTTAGAGGCAATGAGCAATGTACAGAAACTAAGGGATGTGATAGATGGCATTTGTGGGAAAATAGAAAAACCATGAAAATCAGGTAGATGGGTTACCTCATGGAAAGTTGGACAAATGGGAATGTAGGCAGGGATCCCCTGTGGCTGTTCCCCTCAATAACAAGTATACCGTTTTGAATACTGTTTGGGGGGTGGGGGGTGGTGGGAAACTTATCAAGGGTAAGCCATGGGGTACAGGTGTCTGGCACAGAGTCTGTCCCTGTTGCTCAGAAAGGAAGCGGGGAAAGGAGCAGAGCATTAATCATGAGGAACTCCTTAGTTAGAGGTCAGACAGGAGGTTCTGTGTGAACGAGAGAGACTCACGATTGGTGTGCTGCCTCACAGGTGTCAGGGCTAGTGAAGCTAGTTTTCGGCATCCTTGAGGGGGAGGGGAGCAGCTGCAAGTCATGGTCCCCATAGGCACTAACGACATAGGTAGGAAAAGGGATGGGGATTTAAGGCAGAAATTCACGGAGCTAAGGTGGAAGCTTAGTGCAAGAACAAACAGAGTTGTTATTGCCGGTTTGTTGCCCGTACCATGTGCTAGCGAGATGAGGAATAGGGAGAGAGAGGTATTAAACACGTGGCTACAGGGATGGCGCAGGAGGGAGTGATTCAGTTACCTGGATAATTGGGGCTCATTCTAGGGTAGGTGGGACCTTGACAAACAGGATGGTCTACACCTGAACCAGAGGGGGCAGAGGGGGAGGG
>NC_057716.1:115273438-115320078 GCF_004010195.1 Chiloscyllium plagiosum
CACATCTTTGGACTGTAGGAGGAAACCGGAACACCCGGAGGAAACACACGCAGACACGGGGAGAACGTGCAAACTCCACACAGTCAGTCGCCTGAGGCGGGAATTGAACCCGGGTCTCTGGCGCTGTGAGGCAGCAATGCTAACCACTTCCCCACCGCAGGGAAAATACCATGTCTATCTATCCTATTCATGCGCCTCATGATCTTATAAACCTGTATAAGGTCACCCTTAAGTCTCTGTCGTTCCAGGAAAAAAACAGCCCCAGCACATTCAGCCTTTCTCTATAGCTCAAACCCTCCAGCTCTGACAACATCTTGGTAAATCTTTTCTGAACCCTCTCAAATTACACAACATCTTTTTGATAGTTGCAGAACAGAATTGCTCGCAATATTGCAAAAGTAGATTAACCAATGTCCTGAGCAACCACAACATGACCTCCCAACTCCTGTACTCAAAATAAGGGAAAGCATACCAAACTGCTTCTTCGTTATCATATCTAAACGCGACTCTACTTTCAAGAAACTATGAACCTGCACTCCAATTTCTCTTTGTTCAGCAACACTCCCTACGACCTTACCATTAAGTGTAAAAGTCTTGCTAAGATTTGCTTTTCCAAAATGTAGCACCTCACATTTATCTAAATTAAACTTCATCTGCCACTCCTCGGCCTATTGACCCATCTGATCAAGACCCAGTTGTAAACAGAGGTAACCTTCTTTCTTGTCCACTACACCTGCAATTATGGTACCATCTGCAAACTTACTAACTATATCTCCTATATTAACTGTCCAAATCATTTATATAAATGACGAAAAGTAGTGGACCCTGCACCAACCCTTGTGGCACACGTGGTCACAGGCCTCCAGTCTAAAAAACAACCCTCCAACACCACCCTCTGTCTTCTACCGTTGAGCCAGTTCTGTATCCAAATGGCCAGTTCACCGTGTATTCCGTGAGAGCTAACCTTGCGAAACAATCTCCCATGGAGAACCTTGTCGACGTCATTATTGAAGTCCAGATAGATCACATCCATCGCACGGGTCCATCAATCCTCTTTGTTACTCTTCAGTAAACTCAATCAGGTTCGTGAGATGCGATTTACAATGTTGAATATCCCTAATCAGTCCTTGCCTTTCCAAATACATGTACCTCCTGTCCCTCAGGATTCCCTCCAACAACGTGCGCAGCGTCGATGCCAGGGTCACCGGTCTACGGCTCCTTGGCATGTCCTACTTGCCTTCCTTATATAGTAGCACCATATTAACCAACCTGTAGTCTTCTAGCACCTCACTAATTTCTCAGCAACAGGCCCAGCAATTACTTGAATAGCTTCCCACAGAATTTTCAGCGTACACCTTATCATGTCCTGGGGATTAATCCAACTTTATGCGTCAAGACATCCAGCACTACTTCCTCTGTAATATGGACATTTCTCAAGATGCCACCATCCATTTCTTCGGTTTCGACATCTTCCACGTCCTTCTCCACAGTAAACACTGATGCAAAATACTCGTTTAATATCTCCCCATCGCTTGCAGCTCTACACATGGGCTGCCTTGTTGATCTTACAGGGGCCCTATACTCTCCCTAGTTTGCCTTTTGTTTTTAACGTATTTATAAAAACCCTTCAGATTATCCTTACCCCTGCAAGGTTTGTTATTTGACTGGGACAACATATCTATCCTGCGACAGGCTATGCAAAGACATGCCAGAGAATTCCTAGGGACCTGGCACTCCAACCACAACGCCATAAACAAACACATAGATCTCGATACCATCTATCAACCCCTCAGAAAACGGACAGGAAATGACATCATCACAAACCCCAGGAACCACATCCAGGACAAACATTTAAATCGAAAAGGAAGACAACAGCTTCGCTTCACCATCACCACTGATGTGTGTTATCTAGCCAGGTAATGAAACGTCTGGATATCAAACCTACAGCTCAGCAAGTAAACCTACACACTATCCTTAACCCTATTCGCCAGAGCTATCTCGTGTCCCCTTTTTGCCCTCCTGATTTCCCTGTTAAGTGCACTCCTATTGACTTTACATTCTAAGGATTTTTCAGGTTTTTGAATTGGAATAATTCAATATATTACATCTTGATTAAAAAAAAACTAAAGCAGGACTTACACGAATTTAAAGTAGGGCCTTGAGTAGTGATGAAAATGTATTGCTGGAAAAGCACAGCAGGTCAGGTAGCATCAAAGGAACAGGAGAATCGACTTTCCTCATTCCTGAAGAAGGGTTCATGCCCGAAACGTCGATTCTCCTGTTCCTTGGATGCTGCCTGACCTGCTGCGCTTTTCCAACAACACATTTTCAGCTCTGATCTCCAGCATCTGCAGTCCTCACTTTCTCCTTGAATAGTGATGTAAAACAAAAAAAAAACTTAAGGGTTCAGGTCTTTGAAATTTGTGTCACGTGTAGACAGGGTGGTTAAAAAAAGTGTTTCGCACATTTACCTTCATTGCTAACACCTTTCAGTATCAGAGTTGAGACGTAATGTTGAGGATGTACAGGATTTTGGGGAGGCCTATTCTGGCATTCTGTGTCCAGTTCTGGTTGTGCTGTTATAGGAAGGACATTATTAAATTGGAGGGAGTTCAGAAGAGATTTCCCAGGATGGTGATGGGAACGGAGGGATTTTGTTATCTGAAGAGGTTGGATCAGTTGAGACTTCTTTCACTAGAAGATAGGAGGTTGAGGGGTGATCTTATTATAGGTTTATAAAATCGGGAACAGTGTAGATAAGGTGAGTGTCTGGAGGAGAGGCGAATTCCAGACTCGGGTGCATTCATTTTGAGAAGAGATGAGAAAGGTTTGAAAAAGACAATAGGGATTTTTTTTTAATATCGCACGCTTTTAATGAACTTCCGGAGGAAGTGGTATTTGTAACTACAATTATAATTGTTATAGTTATACAAGCGGAGGCAAGTGGGATTAGTTTAGTTAGGAATTCTGGTCGACATGATCTGGTTGGACCACTGGGTCTGTTTCCTTGCTGTATAACATTATGACTCTAACTCTCGCGACCTCTGAATTCCTTCATCCTCACAAATCTCCTGATCACTGTCACGTCATTCAGCTTCATAACTCTTTCTTATCTCTAAATTCCTCTCCTGCCTCAGAACCCTCACTACGTCTGGTATCACAAAAACCTCAATCTCCAACATCCTCCAATCTCCTCCAGTCTCATCACCCTCTCGAACTCTAAGCTTGTTCACCCTCACAAATCTCTGTGATATGTGCCTCTCTCGAATTCCAGCTTTGAGCACAGCCAATCTTTATTACATATTCCTGCACCCTGAGCTCCATAATGTCCTGTTTAAACTCACTGTCTCATTTTCCTCCCAAAATCATGAATCAATCATGTACCATCTATTCGAATATCTCAATCTCAGACCTGGTTTCTAAAGTGGCTTGTCATATTCCGATAAGAAGTGTCTTCGAGGTCCACAGGACATGAGAAGGCTTTGTGAACCACTGAGTCTGTACTGTAAATAAATCTTCCAACTAACAATTATAATCCCATTTTCAAGCACTTAGCCCATAGATCTGTCAAGCTTGGCATTGCATTGTGTGTTTAAATACATCTTCAATGAAATTGAGATGTCTGTATCTCCTACCTTTACAGACAGTGAGGTTTAGTGCAACTATTGCTCTATGATGACATCACCCACAGGAATACAGAGCAGCTGGGTCTGTGCAAACCAGAGAACCCCCACAAATTGGCAGGGTCCCTGAGAGAGGGCACAAGAGATTTACCAGGATGGTTCGCGGAATGGGGGATTTTAGTTGCAGAATTTGGGTTTGTTTTAAATTAGTCATTCATGTGACATTAGTATTGCTAATACACATCAAGAATAGCCACCTACAATCATTGGACTCTCCTTCTCAACCTCTTCCCTTGCCTGGGCTGTGGTAACATTCAGGTTAAACAACCACCAGTCATCTCTCCCGAATAAGAGAGCAGCCCCATGGTCTGGTAGGACAATACTGACTTTACCTGTTACAAAGTGATGCCTCTGTATTTCGTGGGTGGACGGGGGGAATACTGAAAATGGTTGTTGGGACACCACTCAGGCACAGTGCTTTGTCCTGGACGATGGTCACTTTCTTTAATATTGTTGGGGTTGCACTGATGCCGGCAAATGGAGAATGTCCCAACACAATCCTGATGTTTACCTTATAGATAGCAAACAGACATTGGGGGATCAGGGGTTTGGAGAAACCGAGGTTGTTCTCCTTGTAGTAAAGGAAACTGAGGGGAGCTGTGATGGGGAAGTGTACAAACAAAAGTAGGATGCTCAAATGTACACTCAGCAGCACATCATAAAAAGATTATAGAACACATTGTACAGTTGGGGGAGATCTTTTGAGAGGACGGAGTGATTCAAAGGAGAACTTTTCTGCTGCAAACGGGAATGACCTGGAACACAATACTCACACACAATGCAAATATCCAGGTCCTGATGAATTCAATAATTCTGTCAGCGTTTGGCGTTACAATTACTGAGATTACCATCTGAATGTCCAACTATAATATCTTGTAATACAAATTTATAAAATCCATCATTGTCAGTTCAGATTGGAAACTCACACCATCCCCACCCCCTGGCCCTGGATGACTGGACACATTACCCCTTGTGGAGATCAGCAGCCAATCCAGGGGGAAATCTACGTGGGTTTCTATGAGTTTCTACCTTGGGCTATCAGGTGATTGAACAGAGCAGATCTATGACACATAGTACAGATTGTTCCAAGAGTCAGTGAGATGTGGAGAGCAGGATTTGCTTCCTTTTGTTTCCTGTTGTGTTGCCGCTGTGCCTCATCAATAAGACATTAGGTGTGAAAGGCTCATGCACCTTGATTGGCAAGTTGTATCCATTCAGACCAATGGGAAGTAAGATCTCCCCAATCATTGCAAAGCGTATTCCTAAAGAAAGATAACAAATGTGCATGCTTCCCAATGCTCAGTGCTCCCAGTGAACATTTAGAAGAATGAGGAGTGTCTCCTCGAAAAGGCATAACTGGAAATTTCCAAGAGGATTATAAACTGTTTACAGAGAGATATTCATAGGAAAAGAGGGCAACAAGTTGCCAGATGAAGTAGAACTTGGGAAAACGTGGAAGCTGCTCATTTTGGAGGAGATAATAAAATAACAGAGTTACTATTTAAATGGTAGAAACTGTAGAAAGCTGCACCACAAAGGGACCAGGCGTAATTGTGCAGGAAACACAGCAAGCTAGCATACAGTTATAACAGGGAATCAGGAAGGGGAATGGAATGTTGTTCCTGATTTCAAGGAGTTTGCAATAATAGAGTTTGGAGTATATACCTGAGGGCAACTGTTCAAAGTGCGATTGAGACCACATCTGGAGAAATGTGAGTAGATTTGGTCCCTTTATTTAAAGAAATGCGTCAGTTTATTGGAGGCATTTCAGAGAAAATACAATGGGAAGATCCCTGGTTCGCATGGATTATCCTTTAAGCAAAGACTGAACGGCTTGGAACTCTACTCACTGGATATTGGAGAATGACATGTGATCTCTTTGAAACATACAGGATTCTGTCGGGGTTTGACAGGGTAAATACTGAGAGGACATGGCCCATCATGGGGGAGTCTGGATCTAGATTCTGGGTCAGTCATGGAATCAAGGGTACTATTTGGATTCAACTAGGTGAAAGTAAATGTACCGCCTGAAGAAGGGCTTATGCCGAAACGTCGATTCTCCTGCTCCTTGAATGCTGCCTGACCTGCTGTGCTTTTCCAGCAGCACATTTTTCAGTTACTATTTGGATTCGTCATGTTGAAGGCAACACCGATACGGGTAAGGGGTGTCAGTAGCAATTGAGCTGGGGTGAGGTGGAGACGAGCAACATCTTAGAGATTGGAATTCGCAGTGTTTGTGATTGTGTGGATGTCTGATCAGAAGATCGCCTTGGGGTCAGATATAACAGCAATATTGTAAAGAGTGTAGTCCTGCCTCATACAGTTCCCAGTAAGAGGGAGTGGCTCAGCAGTAAGGGAAAGTAATTTGTAATAGCAACTGAAGGCAATGGGTTTACCTATTACAATGTTTCATTGGAGGAAATTGTAGTGAATCGAGTAGTGGAAGTGTGGTAAGCAGTTTGATAACCGAGCATCAGTGGAGGAATGGAGAGCGATGATGGGGAGGGAGAGCTGGGCATTGTTAGTGTACATGTGAAACCTCACACTGTGCTTTTGGCGATGTCACCTCCTGGCAGCATGTAGGTGACAAACAAGAGGGCCAAGGAAAGATCCTGGAGGGTCATTAAATGCACGGAATTCAGAAAGGAAAGGGAGAGTGGAGATGGAGCAGGATTTTTCAACGACAGTGAGGTCAAATATTAGATTTTAGCAGAATGGGTGAGAAGGTCATAACCAGAAAAGTCAGACAGACAGAACAAAGAACAATATATGTGATAGGTGAGGGGATTGATGAGGAGGAGACAGAGTTGTAATGTCTGTAGTTTCGGAACATTAGGGTAAAGTGTCAAGATGAGCTCTGATAAAGATTGACACTGAACTGAAGAAAGATTTTAGATTCGGGCTAAACCCAAGAGCACCACATGAGACAGTTTGGCTTGGTGGGCGAGTGGGAGGGAGGGAAGTAGCAGAGGCAGCTCATCAGGTTATCGCAATCTTATTGACAGAGAAAACTCCATGTACCTCTCACTCTTATTGTTCGAGGGGAGCATGGAGGAGACAGGATGATGTGCATTGTTTCACAGAGTACTTAAAATGAGTGAACAAAACCTACTGTCCACTGAAATATCTTGCCCTGTTTCAACAATTCGGTGAGTGGAACAGCCAAAGTGCTCAAATTCGGCACAAACATTTGTTACTGCTCTTTTCATCGATAGTGTAGGAGATTCCGCAATTGCTTTCGTTTTCAAAAGTCGTGGGGCTATTTTTTCCGTGTCCAATAACATGGCCCAGGAAGGTGACTCGTGCTTTAGCAAATTCACTTATTGCTCAGTTTACCACCGAGCTTGACAAGTCGATTGAACAAATCCGAAAAATGCTGCAAATGTTCCTTCCATGATTGATTAAAAATCACGAGGCCATGAACATACATCACACAGTTATGTAATCCAGCAATGATCTGGTTGGTCAGTCTCTGAAAAGTGACTGGTATGAATTAGAACTGAGATATCACATTTAGCGTTACGAAAGACGAAATTGCCTTTGCTCACTCTGACAGAGGCACGTCCCAGTAGCCTCTGAGCAAATCCAGCTTAGAAATGCAAGCTGCTTGTACCACGTTTTCGACACAGTCTTCCAACAGCTGAATTAGATGTGCATCAGTCTTTGTAAACGGCGTTGACTTTGCAAGTGTCCACACATAACCGTTGGATATCATCAGGCTGTGGCACCATGACAAAAGTGAGCTCCAGTGACTAGAACTTTCCTCAGTGAAGCCATCTTGGACAAAGCACTCTATCTCCTCTGACCTTGTGCCAACTTTATATGGTTATGCAACTAAGGATGTTGCTTAAACGGAACAACATCTCCAGCTGTATCATGTGCAATCAAGTTAGTCCGTCCCAATTTATTTCTGCATATCTACCTCTGTAACAGTAATAAATCTGTCAGGCCATTTCGATTTTCTTGTGGAATGTAACTCAATAATGTATTCCAATTGTTGACAACTTCCTTATGGTCCACATTGAGTAGAGGAGTGTCTAATCCAGAACCCTCCGAACTTGGTTCTACTTTTGTTCTGCAATCATTAATACCCTCTCCTCTTGCTTTAACTTCCCAATCAAAATATCTTTTGAGCATATTCACATGACACACTTCTGTCTAAAGACCTTATCAAGTTCACCTCTCTAAATTACATGTAGATTTGATAGGCCCACTAAACATTGCTTTTAATGCACGTTGTTAGAATTATTAGGGCCAATCTGCCAAAATTGAACTCCATTTTTGTGTAGTCCATGCTAATAAAAATGTCTCCATATTTCGCCTGTATTTCCTCACCCCCTAAATGACCTGCAAGTGATATCCTGGTGGTCAGTTTTCTCCCTGTTTGTCCAATGTATTTTTTGTTATGGTCCCTGCATGGTATTTTGTAAATGACATTGGCCACCAGCATACATGAACACCAATGCGCCACAAAAATGCATGACCTTCATTCACTAGTATCCTAACATAAAAATGAAGGACACCACTTCGACTGGGAAAACACATCCATCCTAATACAAACCATTCAAAGACATGCACGAGAGTTCCTATAAGCCTAGTATTAGAACTAGAACACACTCAACAAACACAACGAGTTTGACCCCATCTATCATCCTCTGAGAAAAAGAACAGGAAGAGATTTCACCACAGAAAATTACATCACATAGAAAAAGGCATCACTGACCTCAAGAAACAGAAACATAGAAATAGAAAGCAGGAACTAACAACAGTGCTTCGCCTGAGGCCCGCTGAAGATGTTACCTTGTAGTGAGACGAAACTTATGGAAATAAACCTGCCAGCTCAGCGGGCAAACTTAAATCCAAACTCTCGATGTGTCCGTATTTCTCATTTCCCACTTTAGCTTTTTGTAAAGTCTGAGAGCGGCGACAACTTAAGAGTGAATCTGTGGAGGGACATTTTCCCTCCATCCCTGGTGAAATGCATAAAACTTGACTGGTGTTCTCTCGATCATGTGTCTTTCGCTTAGGTCTGAGCTAAGGATATATTTCTGAACTCAAAATGTTACGAGCATTTAGAATTCTTATTAGAATTCATAATCCATCAGATAAAAATCGATTCCACCACAATTATAAAATTGCAATAATGCATTTACTGTTGGTGTAAAATGAATAATGATCATACTAGAGAATGAGAGTGATCAGGCCGTTGTGTCTGTGCCATTAGCACAATATTCCCTGGGAAACCTGCATTGTCTCCTGCCTCACCTCGTTATTGCCAGCAAACTGTAAATGAAAGATGGGAAATAAAAGAGGAGAAGGAGAAGCGCTCATAGCACAGAGGCAGGAGACTTCAGGTTGAATTATCAGGAAACTACATTCGCTGATGGGTTAGCAGCAAATGACTACATGCTGAGTTCAAACAATGAAAGGATGCTCAGTTGCCACCTTCGAGATATTGGGTAATTTGCGAGATACTTAATCAATTAAACATCGAGTCACTTGGCAGACTGTGCTGGCATTTGAACTCATAATCGCCTGTTTATTGGACAGACGCTTTAGGCACCTGACCCACGGCAGCACCCAGAGATCGTTGCCCAGCTACATGTGCAATCAGTTAACAACGCGATCAATTAACTGGGAGTTTTGTTTCTTTTTTCTGTACTGATGCTGTTCAGTGAGAATTTAAAACAACCCATGTTTTTGCAAGTAAAACTAGCTGGATGGATGGAGAACGGAATGTTAGATAGAGACTACTAGTGGAAAGGTGTTTCTCAAGATGGAGACCTGAGTCCAGTTGTGTTCAACAGGGATCCGTGCTGAGACCAATATTGCTTGTGATGTACAGAAAGTATCGGTACTTCCCACATGTCGTTAATACAGAGATAAATAATTGAAACCCTGTAACTGATCATTCCAGTCCTCCAATAATTGTATCCTTCTAATTTGAAAAATACCTAATATCCCTGATTCTGTGCCTTTTGTTAAATAAACAATTCGCATTTGTGCTCTTTTATTAGCCAACAATGTGATGTGGACGCTTACTGAGCACATCTTGGAGATTCAAATTAATTGTATCCATCAACTGCCTTTATCATTTCTGTTTGTAACATAAGCAAATCCACATGGCACAATTGTGAAGTGTGACTTTCTTCCCAACACATGATGTTGACTTTGACTGCAATAATCCTTTCTAAATGTACAGCCATCTCTTCCTATACAATCGTTTCTGGCATCTTCCAAATGGTAGCTATGACATTGGTGTAGATGGAAGCTGTTATATCAGATCAGCTGCACATTTTGATGAAATCATGGTGATTTGGTTGCTCCTCAACTTCACTTTCCTGCCTTATTCCTATGGTCCTTGATTCCATAAGTGACCGAGTGTCTGTCTATCTCATGATTCAATACGCCCAGCCTTGACTGCCCTCTGTTGGAACGAATATCACAGATTTCCTACCCTTTGAAAGACAGAATATCCACCTCATCCGTGTCTTAAATGGATAACCCCTTTCCCTCAGATTAAGCTCTCTACATTCCGGATATAAATTAGAGCAGAATCAATCCCTAAAATTAAGGATAGACTCACTGGTGTTTCCAATGCCAGTTCTGAGAATCTGAAGCACTTTTTGGTTTCATCGTTGGTTAAACCAGCCGCCCTGAGTTACATATTATATTTACGAATGACGAACCTCTTTCAGATGGAGTGGAAAAGTGTTATGCAAAAACAAAGACATCTTATTTCATTGATCTATTGCACTGTTTATTAATCTCTCTGCTCATGGAAATGGATCCTTCCCATTCACTCTATTTCTCATCAATGTGTGTAGTTCAACTCAACTTCCCATCAGCCTCCTCCGTTCTGATCAAATACATTGGGACAGGAAATCGTAGGATCATGCTGCAGACAGGACAAGCCAGATACTCGTCTTTCCTGTTGGAACTCTCAGTCCATAAGAAATAGTGAGCAAGATACGCTGATTGGTAATTATGCCTGAGTGCTTAAGGCGTTGGACTAAAAAATCCATTGGTATTTTCCTGCGCAGGTTGGAATCCTGCAGATTATGTTTCTTCAGCTTTAAGATGTTAACTGACTTTCTGCTGAGGGAGCTTTCGCTCGAACAACAGCAAACCCGTCTCAGGTCCGGTAAATTTTTGACTTTAATAGTACTCGAGTTCTGATCAAGGAACGTGCCTGTGTCAAAGTGTAAGTTCTGTTTATCTTCCGTGAGACAATACTAAAGCTGTTGTGTTGCTGTGTTTATTCTACTAAAAAATCTATTTATCATTAAATATCTTCAATCCCACACCTCTGGTAACATTCCATATTTATTGGCAACAGTTTCCCCTGATCATCAACAGAGCAAACCCCACTCCCCATCGTGAGAGACAGCCCCGGGTAATCTCCAGTTATCCTTTTCTACAAAGACAGCACTCCCAGACTCGGGGATCTCTCTCATGTTGGATGATCTTTTTCTACTCACATAAATCTGTTCTAGCATTGCTTAGGCTACTAAGAGACTTTAGAAATGATAGCCCCAATCCCTTAAAATTACAAAATGATGGTTTAAAATTAAGTGTAATCTTTTTAATACAGGAAAAGACTAACTGTTTGAGATAAATATTTTAAATATAGAAATAAGGATTAAAGTGAAAGTCATCATTTTGTTGACAGTTATATATTGTACAATAGCTGGAGTGACAAGGAAGAATTTTTGAAATCTCAACATTTCGTAACTTTTGGGCAAAGCTTCGAATGGGCCTTTTTGATCTTATGTAGCAGGAAGTGTTCTTTGAGTGCTCCGGCGTCCTCCCACAGTCAAAATAAAACGTGCAGGTAAGGTGAATTGGCCATGCTAAATTGCCCGTAGTGTTTGTTGAATGGGTAAATGTAATGAGTCCGGATGGGTTGCTCTTTGGAGGCGGTGTTGGACTTGTTGGGCCGAAGGGCCTGTTTCCACATTGTAAGTAATCTAATCTAATCTAATCTAACCTAACAGGTCTATTTGGAAACACTAGCTTTCGGAGCGCTGCTTCTTCATCAGGTAGTTGTGGAGTTTCAAACGTCTTAGAAAATATTAATTCAATTCCCGCATTTCTCATGCATTCTGCCTGAGCAGAGCACAGTCTCTCATTCTGCTTAACATGTCGAAATGAATCTTTTGCCGTCACACTTCACCAGCTTTCAAACTGGTGCCAGGTCCGAACTTGTACCATTGGATACTCTAATTGACAAAACACTTTGCCAGTTGCATACTTCACTGCACTGTACTTTAGCCATTCAAGTGGATCCCATACATTGTTTGATTAAAGTACTGTATTGAGAAAATAAATGATAAGCTTTTTAAAATCAAAGTTAATTGTACAGAAATAGAGAGAAAAATATCATCCTCCATCATAGAAATGGCGGAAAACGATTAAAACGTCATCCTAGAAATGTTAATTGCGACTTGGAATCTGCTTACGATCCAAGTATATTTTGTCTCATTCGCTTAACCTCAGTTTAAACTTCATCCTGTCCCGCTTAAAGTGTGCTCTGGTTCTGCCGGATAACCTTATTTATAAAACATTTCATCCATTCCTGACTTCACTGCACCTGACTTCGGCCATTCAAATAGATCTCGTGCTTTTCTTTCTTTCTCAATTACGGTATTGAGTAAATCAATGAGAAGTGATTTCCCATTTCTAGCAAAGGAAATTAAACAGAAGTACAGAGCAAAAGTTTGCTTTCTTTATTGAAAATGTGCAGAAAACGGTAAAAAAAATCCGTCTAGACATGTTAATTGCGGCGAGGTCTTTGTATCTGATAAGAAAGCTCTGAGATTATTCTTTAGTCTTCTTTCGTTAAACACATTGCATTTATCATCCTCTCCCCCGCAGCAACTGTTCTTTCTTCAAAAGCATTCTTCACAATTACGTGGTCGTTCTCACTGGAGTTATGTCGTGGTGGATAGCTGCAAATTGTTTCCGAAATTCATGCCTGCTCATCACACGTGTTTGTTCTCTTATGGCCATTTTGAAATTTGCAGCCAGCGTTGTTTCACTGGCTCACTGTGGTTTTCGCCCCTGATTTATTTTTCTGGCCATTTGTTGTGAAAAGCTTAAAACAATGGCACTACACTGAAAAACAAAACACCGACTTTGGTTCTAATAGCAGTGAGCGTACTGGGCTGTTTGGAACCTCATCATCGAGGCTTTACACAGGAAGCTCGATTTATGATTGGTATTGGTCCATGGAAATGCGGTTTGTAACTCAGCTTTGTTGCTTACGCGTCATGGACCGCATTTATCATTTTTCATTTCTCTCGTCTGTTCTTGTTTTGCTGCTCAATATTCTGACAATCGCAATGCCGTGACTACTAGAGAATGACACTGGCTCCAGGACTGCACCATTGCTGAGAATCACTAAGACCGAGAAATGGTAAAGGGATGGAGATCCATCATTTTACTCTTTTAGTATATCTGATACTTTCATGGTTTCATTGGCTCCTGGGCTTTTTTTATGTTATTTATATTATATATATATATATATATATATATATATATATATATATATACGAACTAAAAACATTGAGTTTTATACCTCCGGCTCAGAACACCACATGACAACAGAACGCGCATCTGCCATGTTACAACTCCTCAGCATATTTGCCAATACTTTCTTTTAGACTGTAACACAGCATCAATTCGGAAATGAGCTCAATCACATTGAGAAATATCCAGGCGAGTGCACCGCAAAGTTAGTAATGGCTTCTGCCTATTTAGAGCGACTGTGGTTTTGTTCCTGGCACAAATATGCTGACGACAACATTGGAACAATGTCCAGGACAGAATAACCCTCAATGTGCAAGTGAATTTACATATCTCCTCAGTCATCAACGGATGCACCGCCTTACTGAGTGACAAGTATGAGGCAGTGAATTCTTTGAATGGACAAGCTGTGAATTGATACCTGCGGTGTTGGTACTGCATTTAGTGTGCCATACATTCGGCTCTGCATTGTTTCCTTAATTCTTTTTGTTGTAGTGAATAGTCTGCACAGTTAAACAATGACTTAAATATTTATCTCGATACACAATAAGCCCGTTCTGTCCAGACACTTTCGGATTTATTATTTACTTCTTCATATCCTCTATTCCAGACACAATTTCATGAGGCTGCATTTGGAGGCTGGAGAACAGCTGGATTTTGTTTCGAGAGGAGTGAAAAGGACTGATACTATCGAAAAGTTGATGTTAAGAAGGTGGATGTGCTGGAAACCTTGTCAAACATGATAATATATAAATCCCGTGGGGAGACGGGTGCCTGTTTCGGCCATGATCTTTTCAGTCCTCTTTAGCAGTGCCAGATGATTGACGCTGACATGTCCTCTTCTGTTGTTCAAGAAGAGGAATAGGGATAAGCCTGGAAATTACGGACAAGTCACTCTTATATCGTTGGTGGGCACAATATGGGAGAGGATTCTGAGAGTTAGGATTTATGAATGTTCGTAAAAACATTGTTTGAGTAGAAATAGTCAGCATGGTTTTGGATGTCGAAAATTGTGGTGTTTGGAAGCTACAGCAAATCAGGCAGCATCCAAGGAGCAGGAGAATCGACATTTCAGGCGTAAGTCCTTCATGAGGTTTGTAGCAGGGAAGGGGACTGAGAGATAAATGAGAGGCAGTGGTGCTGAGTGGAGGTGAGCTGGGAAACCGATAGGAAGATGCAGTTGGGGCGTGGTGGTGATTGGTCGGCAGTACCATGTGGGCAGGAACATGGAGAGATAGAACTGTTCAAGCGGGCAGTACCATGTTGGCGGTTTGAATTGCGATGAAGTGGAGGGAGGGGAAATGGGAAACTGGCGAAGTCAACTGTGATGCGTGTCATTCGAGAGTATTAGGGCCGATGGTGAGGTGTTTTTCCTCCTGCCTTGTATGGCAAGTATTTGGCAGTGGAGGTGGTCCAGGACTTGCATGTCCTTAGCAGAGTGAGAGGGGGAGTTGAAATATAAGGCCACAGGGCAGTGGGGTTGCTTGGTGCGTGTGTTCCAGAGGTGTTAGCTGAAACATTCCACACGTTGGCGACTTGTCTCCGCAAAGTAGAGGAAACCATATCACGACCAATGGACACAGTAGGTGACGTGTTTGCAGACACAGAATAATCTCTGCTGGATGTGTAAGGATCATTTAGGCTCTTGGATAAAGGTGAAGGGGCAGTTGTTGGCGCAGGTGTAACACGTCCTGCGGCGACCATGAATAGAGGGTCGGTTGGAAGGGCGCGTGGACATAACGAGAGAGTCACGAAGGGAATTGTCTCCGCGTAATGCTGAGAGTCGTGTAGAAGGATATATATATCTGGTACTTGGGTCTGCCTTTGGTGGCGGGAGTGGCAGAGGATTATACTCTCTATCCGTATATTTGAGGTTGGAAGCCGAGGTCGAGTGGTATTTCTATTCTTATTGTGTTTGGAGGGATGGGGTTCAAAGGCTAGGGTCAGGAAATGGAAGAGATGTGCTGGAGGGCATGCTGACCCCGTGGAGTGGGATGTTGCTCTCCTTGAAAACGAGGCCATCTGCAATGGCCTGGAGTTGAATTGTTACTACTGGATACAAATACGACCGGGGTGGATGATTTAGGATTATGGGACAGCGTTTTCACAGGAGGAGGTGAGGGTGCAGTTGTTTTTCAGGTCGTTGTGGGAATGGTTATGATTGAAGCTGATGTGCGTGCTGAGTTGGTTGCCAGAAATGGAAATAGAGAGGTCCATGAAGAGGAGGGAGGTGTCTGAGAATGGTTAGGTGAACGTGAGGTCAGCGTGGCAAGTGCTTGTGAATTTGATGGACTGTAAATCCTCCTCACAGTCGCACAAGGTGGCGCCCACAGAATCATCAATGTAGCGAATGGAAACAAAAATGAGAAATGGTGCAATGGTAACACCTGAAGGTGGATTGTTCCACATATACGATGGAGAGGCAGACTTGACTTGGGCCCACATGTTTGGCCATGGCTGCCGTTTAGGTCTGAAAAATGTGGGAGGATTCAAACGAGAAGTTGCTGAGCGTTAACACCAGTTCCGCCACTTGAATGGGTGTATAGGTGGAGGGATAATAGCTGGATCAGCTGGAGTGGAGCAAACGGAGGGTTTAGAGGGTTGCACCGTGCTGAATGGATGAGTGTAGGGAACGCTTCTACATGGTAAAGATGAGATATTGCGGTTAAAAGAGAAACGAAAGTCATGGAGGAGGTGGAGGCCGTGAAGTGTGTTGCCAATGTATGTGGGAAGGTCCTGGACCGAGGGGAATAGGACACTGGCAAGATATGAAAAAATAGGTTCTTTGGTGCATGATTTGGAAGAGACAGTGGTTCGATTGTGCCAATAAGGTTTGTGAATATTGGTTGAGAGGTAGAATTAAAAAGTGTGGGTTTTCTGGACGATGACATTGAAGGCTGTGCATGAGAGATCTCTGAGATAATGAGGTTTTGGATAATATGGGAGATCATGGTTTGTTGATAAAAGGTGAGGTCCTGGTTGGGGGACAGCAGGAGGAGGCATCCGTGAGATGGCGCCTGCCTTCAACTGTTTAGAAGTACTTGTACCAAACGAACACAGCGCACTCCCAACTTCCAGTCCCGTGGGTTGATGATGAGTTTGGGCTTGAAGTGATGGGAACTGAGGACTGAGCATTGTGAGAGTGAGGTTGGAGTGCCTGAAAGGGGTGAACCGGTTGAGATGGTCAATGAACTGGCGGCAGTTGCTGCAGAAGCGGTCTGGGGCGGGCAACAGAGCTGCACAGGGTATCCATTGGATGGAGTATTTTGGAAGAAGGAGAAGGGATCCTCGGATGTTGGATGGGACTCCTGATGGATAAAATAAGCACGGAGTCAGTGGCAGCAGAAGGAAAATGTGATGCTAGACAGCTGTTGAAATCATTGATCCATGAACGTAGATGGCGCCTGGCTTCAACTGAGGACTGAACGTTCATTCTCGGTAAATGGGAAGTGTGAGGGATGGGTAAAACAACTCAGCAAGGCTGACATTAAGGACCTGGCACAGAGTTGGAGTTGGAAGTTGGGGCAGAGACTGTCACGAAACGAAGTCCCATTAACCATGTTGTTTGGAGGGCAGAAGTGCTGCATTCAGTGGCATCCTCGGGATTGGAAGTGTCCTTACGCATGACATTCGTGGTGTCTTCAGCGGCGGCTGTGCTGATTGACTTCAATGGGGTGTAACTGTATTCGGCAGCAACAATCGGGAAGGAAATGACGTTGCAATTAGCTTTGGAAGTGATGTCAGGAGTGAGGGCAATCCTGACTGAGAATTGTATAATGGTTTCTGCAGTGTGATTGAGTTTGCCTCCCAGAACGCCCTCCCTTTTGAAAATGAGAGTGCTCCTATAGAACAACGTTGCGACATCGTTATTAAAACTCTGCTCCTCTGTCACACATTATACGCCCTTTCAATTATTGGAAGACTGCCCTCTTACATCATTATACGCCCCTTTCCAGTATTCGCCTTATCCCTTCCCAGCCAATTCTGCAACTGCAAAGTACTTGCATGTCACTCTTCTCTTCTCTTCATGTATGTTGCTGTTTGACTCTGAATCTCTCTGTCTGTCCGCTCTCTCTCTCTCTTTCTGTGTTTTATCCCTCTGTCACTGCATCTCGCAGGCTTTAATGTGCCTGGCACCTCTCTCCATCAGTCTCCCTGTATTTGTCAATAATTTGGTGCATCACTTATGACAAGTATCCGTTCCGGTGTTCATTCCTCACAACACGACTCGTCAGTCCTCCAGAACATACAAGGTTTAGTGCAGAGACAGGATACTTGAGGCATCGGGTCTGTGGCGTCAATGGTGCAGTTCTAAATTAATCGTATATGTCCACACATTGTTCATTTTCCTCTACGATCGCGCCCACGCCAGCCATCCACTCTTGGAGTGTCTGTTGATATGCTCCTTAAACACCGTGACCATATCTGCTTCTACCTCTCCCCTGAAGCGACGTCCACACTCACCAATCTCTGTGCAAAAAAAACACTTTCCTTTTGCATCTCCTATAAACTTGCCCCTTCCACCTTAACCATTGTATTCGATATTTCTAGTCTCGGATAAAAGATTGAAAATGTCCAAATGACTCAAAATCGTACGGACTGCTATCAGTTCGCCCGTCAGCTTCCGACTCCCAACGAAGATAATCCAAATTTCTCATACCTCTCCTTATAGGTATTCCATGATCTTCCAAGAAATGACCTGGCAAACTTAGATTACACTCGTTCCAAAGCACTCAGATCGTTCTTCTGCTGTGGTGACCATAACTGTGCTCCATGCCACACTTGCCAACTTACTAAAGTATTATGAAGCAACAACGTGACCTGCCAAGTTTTGTACTCAGTTCCCTAACCTGATGAAGGTAAGTATGTTGTACACCTTTGTCACCTCGTTACGCTATAGTAATTTAACTTTGAAGGAGCTACGGACTTCCAACCAAAGACTCTCCATGTGTCAATGGTCTTCTGAGTCTTGTCATTTGTTCATACTGTAGTGGAACAAAGGTTTCGTGGCCAATCGGGTAGCAATTAGCTGATTGCCACAGCTTTTCTTTGCTAATTAAAGTTTATCTTGTTGAGGGATTGTCTGCGTCTCCAGGATTTTTTTTCCAGAATATTGAGTGATTCTTCCACAACCATCTTGGCAAGTCCAATGGGACTGGAAAGGGACGTTTCCCTTTAAAAATAGGCTGCAGCATCCGAGGTTTTGCGAGAGCTCTCCTGTGACGGACAGAATAAAAGTGTTGGCCACACAGAAAAGAAAGGGTAAACATTTTGCTGCTAATCTGGGCTATATTTTGTCAAATAAGGGAGGTTCTCGGAAACACAAAAGTATAAAGAAAGCTTCTGGTGGGTCTCTCTGATCCAAAGAAACAAAAGGTTAATGGTAAGTCAAAGGTTGAAGAGGTTCAGGAAAACTGCGCAGGGGTGGTGTTGATTAGGCACAGAATAAAGAGATCGAGTCAGAATTCCACGTCGTGTAAATAACTTCTGTGGATTCCGTCCTGAAATAGTAAAGGAAAATTTCAAAAAAAAGAAAGAAAAGGAAAATCAGTTGACTGAATCGGCAGAACCAGTGAGGTCTATTTTATTGTTAGTATCATTAATTTTCAATTAAATTGAAAACCGGCTGATTAGTAGTAGATGACTAGAAGTCAAATAGTAGAGAATAGCAAGTTTTCTGAAGTGTTACTGGACGGTTGATTTTTTTATCTTAAAGTGGCCTGGATGATAATCAGACTGAAGCTCTGGCTTGCAGAAACACTTTGCGTGTGTGTGTGTGTGTGTGTTTGAGAGAGAGAGA
This sequence comes from Chiloscyllium plagiosum, assembly GCF_004010195.1. Classification (NCBI taxonomy): domain Eukaryota; kingdom Metazoa; phylum Chordata; class Chondrichthyes; order Orectolobiformes; family Hemiscylliidae; genus Chiloscyllium; species Chiloscyllium plagiosum. The sequence continues at coordinate 115,292,450 of NC_057716.1, forward strand.
CAGACTCCGGAGTTCAACCATTGTGGCCTGGTTTGTACACACAATTTATTCTTGGTGGTAAAATATTTATGTCTTGTTCCCCGGAGCTCGAGATCCGAAAGTGATTTGATTTTGTTTTGCACTGTAGGAATTTAAGATTGAGGTTTTGTTCAAACCTATTTCAAAGAAGCATCAGTGATTACAGTATAGTGCAGATGCACTCCTCGAATAGTATAGGCAGAACGAACGAGAATAGATTGTCTTTATTAATTTGTTGAAACTAAGGGAGTTTCAAGATTGTTAAACCGATAAGAGACGATTGCGAGTTCTAGAGTTATGGAATATTCACAACAATTGACGAGATGCTACCGGATATATAAGTCATAACGGAGTTAATTGTGAAAATAGAGGCAATCGATCAGCTTGATTGGAATATATGTCAAGTTGAACCAAGGGACTGAAGTTGAAATACTGCATAAGTGGGCGGCACGGTGGCCCAGTGGTTAGCACTGCTGCCTCACAGCGCCTGTAGACCCGGGTTCAATTCCCGACTCAGGCGACTGACTGTGTCGAGTTTGCACATTCTCCCCGTGTCTGCGTGGGTTTCCTCCGGGTGCTCCGGTTTCCTCCCACAGTTCAAAGATGTGCGGGCCAGGTGAATTGGCCATGCTAAATTGCCCGTAGTGTTAGGTTAAAGGGGTGGATGTAGGGGTATGGGTGGGTTGCGCTTCGGCGGGTCGGTGTGGACTTGTTGGGCCGAAGGGCCTGTTTCCACACTGTAAGTAATCTAAAAAAAAATAAAAAAAATAAAAAAAAATAAGAAATTTCCAGTAGTAACAACGGATATCGGAAGCAATTATAATAAGTTGGTAAAACGAACTCAAAATTTACTCACTGAATGGCCAAAGAAGGAACCTTTGATGAAAATATCTGCGATGAAATGAAAGCATTAATTAAAAATTCCAGGCCAAAGGAAAAATGTTTCGGTTCGCCGTTTTGAGGGTACTTGTGTACTTACATTTGGTGTTGTAACTGCCGCTCCCTTTCGTGTCGGTGTGATACATGATGAGCTCGTTTTGAATTTTCAGTTTGTTCCCTTGGCCTATATCTGGTAGCTGTGTGGCGTCGAAGGGGGCTGTGTCTAACACTTCCGTTTAGTTGGGATGACAACTGCACTCGTGTGATGCTCTTGAATGAGACTTTTGCCTATCCAGGGGCTCCGTTTGATGTTCTGCCCCGCCGACTTTGCGCCACCCGAAATGAGAGTGTGTCCCTGATCCTGCTTTGCCTGTGGAAAGTACTGGTCAGCCACACCGTAACTCCAATCTGTTCAACGTCAGTCGCTTATCCCTGCCATTGGTATTAGCAAGAATACTGAGTGGACTAGTCATATCTATTGCAATTAGCAGGGATTTATTTAATACTCTGATGATGCCCGCTCCGCATTAGTTGAGCAATTGGATGTGACCAGTCAGACTGCATGGCTGAATAGGTAGGCCTTGGACTGTTTGTTAGTTGCGAAAGGTGGGGTCTGTGTACAGTTCTGGGGACATTGCTATCCTGGAGGGATCCTTTACTCGGGCTATGGATAGGCTGCAGATTTTACGGAAGCAGCTTAAGGAGAATGCAGAGTCCAGCCATCACGTGTTTTGTCTGGTTGAAGACTATTTTGTGTGGATTGGGGACTTTGTTCGGTAAGATTGTCATTGTTGCGTGTGTCATGTTGCTTGATGTTCTATTTGTCTTTTGCTTTGATCTACCTCTATTTATATATTTTTATGTGTCTTGCTGCGCGACAAATCTTTGTTGTTCCAGTGGACTCTGGCCCAGCCCCCTCTTCCGCTCTGGATCCGCTGCTTGACGACTATGATCTGATGTCCGGTGCAGTGCTGAAGCCTTGTTCCGATGGAGACGCCTGATTGCATGTGTTGCATGCGCATTTAGATTGTACGGGTTTTTTAGATCTTGTTTTTCCTCTTCCAGTGCGAGTGGTGCGAGTTTTTGGCCTGTGCTTCCAGGTGCAAAAGGATAATCTTTTGAGTTCTAATTCCTGGAAATTATTGTTGCCCGCTTTTGGGACGATGCAATCGATTTGGCCTTTGTGCTTACAGCATCCTTGTATTCTTTCTCTGTATGAGTGTTGTTGATCTCAATGGGGTAAATGCATGGATGTTAATTTGGCAGTTATGTCGCTAACTTACTGTTGTAATGCATGTACAGCATCATTTTACAGAGCACCACTCATCAATAATGGTAGTTCACATTGTCATAGGCAAATTCAATCACCACTAGATGATCTAGTACTGAAGGCGATTGTTTTGTAAATTGACAGGTTAAGTGTAATGTAGCGAACCAGTGTGGCAGAGGATTATTAGGTGAGGAAAACAAAGCAAGACAGCATGGTTGGGTAGGCTAATGCTATCACATAAGTGCAGGAAAGAAAACTGCATAAAGTACAGAGAAACCGAAGGCTCTTGGGCAGACAGGGAAGCAATTTTCTAGCTGTCACAGCTTTGATTTCACAAGATTAAAGTTTAGTTTCGTGAATGATTTTCTGTGTCTCCTTGTATTTTTTAATGGAACGTTGAGTGAGCTTTCCACAACAGTGCACCGTGGAACCCATACGACTTCATCTTTTCCATCAGCCTACCATGGGGAACCTAATCAAATGTTTTACTGAAATCAGTGTAAATGACACATACACCCTCTCCCTCATTCATCAACAATGTCACTTCTTTAAAAATTTCTATGAAGTTCGGAAGACATGACGTTTCCTGCACTAAAGCGTATTACCTATCAATGGTAAGACCATTTTACTTCAAGTGGGAATAGATTCTATCCCTCTCTGTCTTCTCCAGCAGATTCCCTATCACTGACGTCAGGTTCACCGGCCTATAATTACCTGGATTATCCCTGAGAGCTTTCTTAAACAAGGTGACAACATTCGCAATTTTCCAGTCTTCCATGACCCCACCCGTGTTCAAGCATGCTGCAAAGATATCTGTTAAGACCACGTTAAAAATCACACAACACCAGGTTATAGTCCAACAGGTTTAATTGGAAGCCCACTAGCTTACGGAGCGACGCTCCTTCATCAGGTGATGAAGGAGCATCGCTCCGAAAGCTAGTGTGTTTCCAATTAAACCTGTTGGACCATAACCTGTTGTTGTGTGATCTTTAACTTTGTAAACCCCAGTCCAACACCGACATCTCCATATCATGTTAAGACCACAGCTATTTCCTCTGTTGCATCCCTCAGAAAACTGGGATAGATCTCATTCTGATCTGGATATTTGACCACTTAAATGCCTTTTAGAATACTCAACACTTCCTCCCTACTTATGCTGACTTTACTGAGAGTAATCAAACATCTATCTCTCCCCTCAACATCCTTCATGCCCCTTTCCTCGATGAATATCGATGTAAAGTACTCATGAACAATTTCACTCATTTTCTCTGACTCAACGAAAAACTTTCCTACTTTGGCCTTGAGTGCGCCAACCCTTTCTCTTGTAACCCTCTTGTTTCTTTAAGATAAATAAAAGGCTTTGGAATTTTACTTAGACCTGCTCGCTAAAGTTATTTTATGACCCCTTTTAACCCCTAAATTGCTCTTTTCGGATTGGTGCTACATTCCTGAAAATTTTCCAAAGCTTTGTCTGTCTACAGTCGTCTCAAACTTATGTACGCTTCTATTTCCTCTTAGCTAGTCTCACAATTTCACCTGTCATGCATGACTCCCTAAACTTGGCATTTCTATCCATCACTTTGTTTGAAAGAGCCAGAGTGATGAGTATAAGGATACTCTAAAATTCTAGATTTACAGCACACGGGAGGAGACCAAACCATATCATCACGAATCGCCACAATTGGAAGCAAATTATTCAAACATATGCCCACCGTTTTTCTTATTGGAAAAGAAAGTTTGTAAAAAACGTTCTCAGAGCATCATGGATCTTATAGCTGTTCATGCTATTGCAAGCATAGTTCAATATTAATTATTATTTTATTGCAGTTACCATATTCATGGTAGTCTATTAACACACAGTTTTTTTTCTATTTAATTTATTAACATGCAAAAAACAAACAAAAGACAAAAATAAGTCATGATTTAAAGGGTGGAATATAATAAGATTAGAAAATTCTGCATATCTTTTGAAACGTTTATTTTTTCATTGCAAAGGTTTTCATTTTGTTTTGGAAAACCAAACAGTTTAGCTTTAAATAAGAAGTTATGCCTTCATTCTGGAGAGTCCAACATATGTTCATCTCTGGAAAATACATTTTTTCTTCAAGGAATGTATTGAAGAGGGGCCGATGTATTGAGTTATTTAGCTAAATGTGTGATTTTATTTAATCTTACATGTTTGATATGTGAGTGTATGCATACCTATACATTTAAACATTATTGTCTGTAGGTAGTGAAAGATATCAAATAAAATCCTGCTTTTACGCATAATGTTATTAACACCATTTAAAAGGCGCGAAAGAGATGGCTAGAAAACTTAGGAACGTTATTATCGAGCAAAATAATTCAGAAAGTTGGTGACTCAGGAAAGATAAAAAGATAGTTGAAATGTCTCGGCTGGCTATTCCTTCATCAAACAGATATTCAGTAATTGGAACTTTTGCAGGGATAGTCTCTCCGAAGAAAATGGAATAGCCATCAGTTCTTGAACACTTGGAACGATTCTAATGTTTGGAAGCGTTTGAAAATATTTGGTAGAATTGTTGCCACAGGGGATTGCTCTGACAGGGGCAAAACACGGGCTTCTGTGGCAGTAAGCGTAAATTAAGAATAGCTTGTTGCTGTTCCGTTATTCAGATAAAGAAGGTCTCTAAACATTTGAAGCATATTGTTAAACATGAGATTGAGAAGCCAAAATTATGGCACATATTGGTAAGAATGTCATTTTTCGGGAAAATAATAAATAGTACAGAGTAAATTTAAGAGTTGTGGTGGAAGATTTAAAAAAAAGAAGTTAAAATTGGTAATTTCTTGTTTGGTCCCAACTCTAAACTAAACCAAGGGAAAGAACAAAACGGTAGGAAGAAAAAATCATTTGCAGACAATTGATTGTTCAGGCATATACGTTTTTTTGGAACATGTTTTTTTTTGGAATAGAAAAGACCAAAAAGGATTGGTCTAATCTAAACTGGAAAGCAACCAATATCTGAGAAAGAAGATTTGCTCACTTTTTCAAGGGAAACTTTACATCATTAGAGAAGGAAACAGGAGTTATTCTTAGTAGCATTGTAAATGGTAGGATGGATGGTGAAGGTTATGAATTTGATGAAAGCACATCAATTAGAAAAAAAAACAGACGAGGGAGTCAGAAAATAGAGTAAGTCTGAAGAACTAAATTGCATTCATTTCATTTCAATGGTCCTCCAGGGAAGGCTGATGAATTCAGGGCAGGTTTAAGAATGTGGGAGGGGGACATAATAGCTATACCTAAAACCTGGATAAGAGATGTTCAAGAGTGGCAGTTCAATGTTCCAGGCATTAGGGGCCATAAAAAGGATAGACGATGAGACATGTGATGGCTGGCTGGGTTGAGAGGGGTTGCTGGAGTGCTGCCATCATGATTAGATTAGATTAGGCTCCCTACAGTGTGGAAACAGGCCCTTCGACCCAACAAGTCCTCACCGACGCTCCAAAGAGTAACGCACCCAAATCATTTCTCTCAGACTAATGCACCTAACTCAACGGGTAATTTAGTATGGCCTATTGACCTGACCTGCACATCTTTGGGCTGTGGGAAGAATCCGAAGCACCCAGAGGATGATTAGTGAATAAAGTATTGCAGTAACGAGGGAAGATATGAAAGTAAAGATCACGCTGAAGAGATTGAACAATATGCTCATTTGTGACAAATCGTCCAGTGAAAGTATTTTGGTAGAAATTAAAAACAAGAAAGTAAATAACACGTTGATGGATTGCACTATATGTTCCCCAGCATTAACAAGAAATTGAGGAACAAATATGTAGGGAGGTCTCAAATATACATAAACACAGTAAGGTTTTCATAATGATAAATTTTAATTTTCCAAAACTTGACTAGGACTACCGTAGTATTAACGTTTTGTGGTGAAGATTTTGTCAAATGTTTTCAAGAAAATTGTCTTTAACACTACGTGGATGCGTCTGGAGAGAATGAGCTATATTATATCTTCTTTTCCTATAATAGGCAGGGCAGGTGCTGAAGTAAAAGTGAGGGAACACATCGGGTATTGAAGTCATAATTCTATTACTTTCAAAATGGTTATGGAACAGAATAAGCCTTCCATTAACATTATAGTTTTAATTGGAGTACCACAAATTTTAATGGCATCTGACAAGGATTTTCCAAATTTGATTGTAAACTGTTAAAAGGTTAAAAGGAGGTCTGACAAGTTGGAGGCGTTCAACAGTGTGACGACGAGACTTGCAAGGCATTATCTTCTTGTTAGAGTGAACGGTAAAGCTGGTAACATTAAGGAACAACGGATGAAGAAAGTTATTGCGGTTCTACTCAAGAATAAAAACGACTCTTACTTCATATAAAAACAACTTTGTTCAATTTGATCTCTGAATCATTATTGAGAGAAATATCAGGAAGGCAAAAAAAGGATAAAGATAGTATGAGGTGAAAAGGTTAAGGGTCATCTAAACATATTGTTCAAATACGTTAAGAGATCGAGGGTAACGAGGGAGAGGGTAAGGCCTCTTAAAGGCTGTCTTTGATGCCTTTTCGAAATAAGGCTGCTACGTATGCAGTGGAATGGCGCGGCTAGCAGAGGGTGGTATTACATCACACTAGCACAAGAGGGAAGGACAGATGGAAAGAGAGTGAGGGAGATTCTCAGTTCAATCGATTCACTCTCATAACATCAGAAACCAAATGCTCAGAGGACCTGATGCAAAGGTGCACACATTCATACAGTAAAACATATGCAAAGGCACACACACACACACACACACACACACACACACACACACACAAACACACACACACACACACACAAACACACAATTATATGCAGACATTCATTCTCTCATTCTTACCTTGCAATCTATTAAGAACATGGCTGAGCTGATGTAAGCCTCAATTTTACTTGCTCTTGGGAAATAAAGTAGGGCAAATGACTGAGCTGTTAGACTGGGAGCACTTTGGAATCAGTGAATGTAATTATCTCATTTTGAAAGTAGTTCTGGCAGTTCTGAAAGTAGATAAAGCTGGTCCACAAGTTAATGTTGTAAATTTGCGCAATTTTAATGTTATTAGGCAGGAGCTTTAAAGGTACAGGTAGACAGAAATTGTTTATGGACAGAGGGACATCTGGCAAGTAGGCGTCTTACAAAAGCGTGGTAATATGTGTTCAGGAACAGCATGTTCCTGTTCGTATGAATGGCAACGCTAGCAGGAGTAGGGAACAGGACACGACAGGAGATATTGATGCTCTGATCAATGTAAAGAGAAGGAGGAATATTTCAGGCGCAGTAATCGGGATCAAGGGAATCCCTTGAGCGTACGTGCTGTAAGAGTACACTTAGCAGGGACATCACAAGGACTAAAAGGAGATCTGAGGCAGATTTGTCTGATAAGGTTATGGCAAATGGATAGAGCTCCTGCCAGTACATTAATAATATAAAAAAGAAACAAAAAGGGAGATAATAGGGCCCCTAAAATTAAAACATTCATTCCAGACAAGATGAGTTAGGTTTACAAGGTTTATTGTCACATGTAATCACATGAGAACAGTGAAAAGTTTACAAGTTGCCACACGTGAAGCAAACTTATGGACAACTGTAATCCCCCCCCAGTTACAGAATCTCAGTGCAAAACGGAAAAAAGAAAGCAAAATTAAAATGCAAAACATTATATTCCTTCCTGTAAATGTGGAAGAACACAGAAACTCAGTTAAAAGTTGAACAACACAGTCCATATGTGCCTGTTCATGGTGGGTTCACACTACTCACAAGAATTCGCCCTCCACCGTTCCGTGACCTTACGGCCTGTTCCTGCACGATGGGTGAGTTCCAACACAAATATGTCGTATCAGTTCTTACTATGGACAAAGACATGGAGATGAGGGAACTCGGGAAATAAATCCATGTTATGACGTTTTGAAATGAGGCCACATTACAGAAGAGGAATTGCTGGAGGTCTTAAAATGCATCACCGTAGATAAATATCCAGTGCCTGTTCAAGGATATCACAGGTCATTGTGGGAAGCTGCGAAGAAATTGTGGGGGCCCTCACTGAGATATTTGTATCAGTCCTCAGGGTGCTGAGGAAGGATCACTGGACCCGAAACTTTACCTCCGATTTTTCTGCACAGATGCTGCCAGACCAGCTGAACTTTCCCAGAAAATGTTTCTTGTTCTTTCTGATTTAGCATCTACATTTCTTTCAGTTTTATTTTCTTTTATCCAGAGAAAATGCTGGAGAACTGGAACATGGGGCGGCATGGTGCTTAGGTTATAAGCACTGCTGCCTCACAGTACTCCGGACAAGGGTTGAATTTCTGCCTCGGGCGACTGTCAGTGTGGAATTTACATATCCTCCCCGTGTCTGTGTGAGATACCAACGAATGCTCTACTTTCCTACCACAAAACAAAGATGTGCAGGTCAGGTGAATTGGACATGCTAAATTGCCAATAGTGTTTGGTGCATTAGTCAGGAATAAATATAGAGTCTGGGAATGGGCCAATGCAGATTGCTCTCAGGGGTGGTGCGGACTTGTTTGGCCAAAGGGCCTGTTTCCATATGGTATGGAATTTAATCCAATGTGGAGACATTAATCTTAAAAACGGCTGCAATGAAAAGCCAGGAACTACAAAACGGCGAGTCTGAAGTCAGGGAGTGGTTAAGTGTTTGGAGTAGATACTGAGAACAAGGATTTGCATGTATTCAGAAAGTCAAGAACTGGTTTTGGACAGTTAGCACGACTTTGTGTATGGCAAAACATGTCTCATACACGTGTTTACAAGTTTTCAAGAGGTGACCCGGGAGATAGATGAAGGTAAAGCGGCATACGTTATCTACATGGACCTTCGTGCAGTCCCGCACTTTTCTGCATCATACCCTCGTTTATAAGGTGAGATCAGAGGGGACCAGGGAGACCTAGACAATTATATATACAATTGTCTTGACAGTATTAGACAGAGGATGCTTGGAGACTTTTGTTGTTCTGACTGATGACCTGTGACGAGCAGTGTACCACAAGGACCAATCTGCTATCGTTCGTTATTTTTATAAATATTAAGGATTAGAATATAAGAATCATGGATAGTACATTTGTGGACAAAACCAAAATTGGTGGTATGGAAGATGGTGGGAGTGTCATTTAATAGGACAATGAGATCTTGATCAACCGGACCGGTGGGGCAAGGAATGTCAGATGGATCTTTATACAGGTAAATGCGAGGTGTTGCATTTTGTTGCACAAACAAGGACAGGATTTAATAGATAATGATAGGGCCCCAGGGTGTGTTTTCGAACAGAGACCCAGGGTGCAGGTACATAGTTCCATGAAAGTGGAGTCACAGGTAGACAGGAAATTGTAGAAGGCATTACGAACACTTCCCTTTATCGCTGAGAGCATTGGGTATAGGAATTGGGGCATTATGTTGTTGCTGTACAAGAGAATGGTAAGAACACTTTGGGAGGGTTGAGTATAATCTTTGTCGCCCTGTTACAGGAACGATGTTGTGAACTGGAATGGGGACTAAAATGTTTAAAATGATGTGACGGACTCTGGTGGTTTTGAGGTGTAAGGATGGGCTGGGATTTTGTTCCCTTTGCGTAGGAGGGTGAGGGGTGACCTTAAACAGGTTTGTAAAATCAAGAGGGGCATAGATAGGATGAATAGCTAAGGAATGTTCTCCAGGATAGGCGTATCCAAAACCGGAGGAGGTATGTTTTAGGTGAATGGGAAGAGGTTTGAAAGAGAGCTAAGGGGCAGCTGTTTCTCACAGACGGTGGTTTCAGAAGAAGTGGTAGTTGTGAGTACAATTACAATATTTAACAGACAGTTGTACGGAGACATGAATAGGAATGGTTTGCAGCTGCATGTGCCAAATGCAGAAAAAAAGGAACTGGTTCAGTTTAATAAACCTGGTGAGCGCAGACGAATTGGACCAAAGGGTATGTTTAAGTATTGCATGACTCTATGTGTCCACGACTCTATAACTCCTCTTGCGTCTCTCATTCTTCACTGCCCTCAATTTATTTCCAAGTCAAAAATCTTGTATAAATATTGTCAATGATTTAACTCTACGAACTTTCTTGAATAGAGTATTCCAGACATTGATGTAGTGCCGTAGACCACATCAGGACAGAAGCAGAATTGCATTCAACGACAAATTTAATTTTATTTCCGGGATAATCCGTCAGTCAACCATTACCATCAAGCCCATCTATGGTTCAGTGATGAGTGGGGGTAAACATTCCAGACACTTGTGTGCAGAAGTCTGATGACAAATCGTTAAAGCTACTACCCTTGACTGGTTACAGTACAAACAACAGGAAAAACATTTGATGGTGAGGGGGAAGTCATCCCAACAGTCACAGATCAGATCTAAGCTCTGACATCTTGCCACATCCCATCACAAATGTGGATGGATAAAGAAACAATTCACTGAAGGGTATGGGGCCACAAATTTCTCCATCAAAAATAAAATAAAACAGCATTCACATCGGTGTCAAGGACGAGGATGCAGTGTCTGTCCCATCCACAGCCAGAATTGTTTAGTCGATAATCCTCCTCACTCTCTCCATGATGCCCACAGAATCACAGATGTCAAACTTCAATTAATTCGATTCGCTGCACCTGGCATGAAAAAACTGCTGAACACAGTAGATACCACTAACGTTATGGTCCCTGGCACCATTCCTGCAACATGACTGAAGATTTGTTTTGCACAGCAAACCGTGTCCCTGTGGAAGCTGTTTCATTCCATATTCAACTCTGACATTTACCAGGCAATATGCAACATTACTCAACCCTGTACAATCCCCTAAGAGGAGAAGACCACCCCCGCAGTCCCATTATGATACTCAAATTGGTGGGTGTTCATTTTGACAGAGCTGTCAATAAGCACAGAAAAACCCGTTCAGTGTGGTTTCAGTTTGCTCCCCATGTGGGGATGGTACTGTTGCCAAATGTCATTGGATTACTAATCCAATCCAGGCTAATGGCCTGGCAGCGTTGGAAATTCAAAAACAGTTAATAAAACATTGAAATCTAAAATCTGGTATCAGTAACAGTGACCCGGAAGCCAATGTCTGTAGTAAAAATCAACTTTCTTCCACAACGTACTTTCAGGAAGCAAATCATCCGTGTATTACTGGTCTGGCCTAAAACTGACTCCAGACACACAGACTTGTGATAAACTCTTCAATGGTCTCCGAAACGGCCAAGCCAATTGTATCAAACTGCTCCGAGGTCCAAAGGATAAACCGGACAGAACACAAAGCACCAGCCCTCGATATCAGAAAAGGGAATGGGAAATACAGTCCTGTCAACCCTGCAGTGACATCCTTCTGAAAATATTTACAGAAATTTCGCACAGAAACATCGGGAAAGGAGTAGGTCAATCAGCACAAGTCAATGCACTTTTCCGGCACAAAGTACATATCCCTTAGTGGGATTCAACTTGGGGAAATACAAAAAAAAATCTGTAGTAGTCCCCTTGTTCCGGCAACTATTCTATCCAACATAATGATGGCTGACCCTCCATCTCCATATGGTACCCCTGATTTTTCTGTATAACTTTTGTGTCTCGAAATCCTGATTTAAATTCTGTGTGTTGGCCTCCACAGTCTTACGTTGCAGATAGCTCCCCAGGTTGCCCAGTCTCTGAGTGCAGACGCGTATTCTCAACTCAATGTGGAGTGGCCTGCCCTTAACTAATATGTGGTCTCCCGTTTTAGACATTCCAGCAAGGGGAATTATCACCCCTACTTCCTATCTGTCTCTAACTGTCAGTGTTTTATATATTTAACTCATTTTTCTAAACTCCATGGAATACAGGTCCATTCGAACCAAATGCTGCTCCCACAATAAGCCTGTTATTCCAGAGATCCGTGCGGTCATGTTTCGCTGCACGCCCTCAATGTCAAGTATGTCCCTTATTAGACAAGGAGATCTAAACTGCTCAAGTACTGCACAATGTTCGAGATCAAGTGTCAACAAAGCCTTGTACAGCTGTAGTAAGACACCCATATCCCTTTTATCAAATCCCCCTGAAATGAAGGTCAACACAACATTAATCATTCCAATTGCTTTCTGATCTTGCATTATTACTTTCAGTGACTGTTATTCCAAGAGATCCAGATCGTTTTCAATGTTACAGCTACCCACTTGGTAGGTCTATGTACACAGGTTAGCGTACCAGTGCCATTCCCAGAATTGACCTCTGGCTTCAGAACATAATACCCTGCATGGTGGTTCTCAGAGGTCTCTGCAGAAGGAAATAAAAAGAAAGGAGCACCCGTTTCTTTATAGATCAAAGTTTTAAAACCAATGGCGTTTCACCATTTAAGCTGTCATCCTCTATTCCCTCCCCCGCCCAAAGTACACAACGTCACATCTACCTCAATTGATCTCCATCTGCCACGTATTTGCCCATTTACTTGCTTGTTTCCGTCAACTTGCAACTTTGTTACGTCCTCCTCACTCACTCGGAATCCGACATTGTTTAATTTTGTCAGCAGACTTGGAAATATTGCATATGATTCCCTCAAGCAAATGCCTGAAATGTAATGGGAATAGTTGGCCTAAACAAGGTCCTTTCTAGTTCTTACACTCTATGTCTCGATGAATAAAGGCTGTGCCTACAGTCGCGTGTGTCCTCTTAACTAACCAATTAACGTGTCCAGTCACATTCAGGGATTAATCGAAAAACAGTCTCTGAGCTACCTAGTGTGCTGTCAATCATTGAGTACTCCCCGTCTAGTTCCTTCCTCCAAAGTGCATCATGACATATTTATAATGTTTTGCTTCCCACCTGCCATTGATCTGCCCATTTGACCATTCCATCTGTATCATCCTGTAACGTAAGTCTTTCCGCTTTACTGCCAATCACCCGGCCAAAAAAGGTGAATACAAAGGCTTATGTGAGAGCGACTGGCCCTAACATCAAGGCTTTATTTAACTGAGAATGACATCATGGAGCCTGAGCAAAATGAGAATCGATTATGGCCTCTCCACTGTTTGGAGTCATTCAGGGCACAATAGCAGTTGTTTATCATCGGTGGGCATTTATCATCCCTGCAGGATCCTTAGGGTAGCTTCGTCAACCGAGCATTCCCAACTTGTCAGTGAGGAATGACTGTAGAGCGGAAGCAGGACATTCACACTATTGAGTCAACATAGATCCAAATCACGAAAGATCACGCAATGTTCAGAACAATTTGACCCTTTCAGCTCCTGAACATTCTGTATCAATGTGCAAAAAGACCTGGACATTATTCAAACCATTGTTGTTAAAGTGTCGATAATATTCATGTAACAGCGGTGTCAGACACTGCACATTTCCGACGAACACAATCTATGTCTTGGTGATTTCTCAGCTAACCTAATAACGTGTCCGGTCACTTTCATTCAGTACCTCAATCTGGCTTCACAAGAATGTGGAGAAGCCATTCCAGTCCATCAAAATTATTGGACAAGATTCGGGACAGCACAATTAGCTCCTCCTGCCGATTACACATGAAGGCAAGGAGTGTGCTCAGCCCTACAAAACATTTACGCGAGATCAGAAAGAGAGAATTTCAAACTTGGAATCGTTTATAAAGGTCATTCAGCTTCTCACTAACACATGAACAGGGAAGTGTCAGAGATGCTCTAATGTCAAAAACAAATGGAGCAAGTCGTGCACAGATGGACTGCTCCATGTTGTTCCTCATGGCTTCATTAGTCATAATGCATTCGTGTTATTTAACCATGGTTTTCTGGCATTGTGAATAAAGCCATTGTTTTCGCCATTCTCAAAGACATCTTCACCTCTGATAGAGCAGACCCATGTTCCCTCTGGAGGTCAGAAGCTTGTGTGGAGTGTCTAACTGTTTCAGAATGCAGGTGTAGTCGCTGCTGACAGGATTGTGAACAACCACACGTTGAGTGCAGCGTCACACAGTAACTGTGCATTAAAGTGCCCCGAGTTCACTCAGACCTTGTATCTCTCTGTCAATACACATGAGCTCACTAGACAGGCATGTAAACTATCGGGATTCGAGCATCTTACGGAAAGTATGGAATTTCTCACCTTATGAATGGCTGCTTGAGATATAATGAGTGTAGTCCATAACCATCAAGTTTCAACTTCTTATCTCTTACAGCGCTGAAGATTAAACACTTTCTCCTCATGGTGACATCATGCCAGGGTTTAATCTGGTGAAGCTCCTTGAACTGTCTCGGTCACATGAAGGTCATTATTTCTAAAGCAGACTCCATCTGTGCACAAGATCCCAAACAGTTTTTCAAAAAAAATACTACCATTGAGTAAGATACATCTAACCTGGTATTTTAATCATTTTGCATTAATTACTTACTGTCACACATGAATTCTGTTAGTAACTTATAACCAAGGGCACCCAGTCCTCCCCAACATTTCACCATTTAATTAACATAAATGTGAATTATTATATTTGTTATTCATATCATTTTTATATCTTCTGAGCAGCTATTGCCCGAGCACTGATTCCTCTCATGACACACAAGTATTCAGTCCAGAGAAAAATAAGACTTTTCGCATTCACTCGATGATCCAAGTTTTCATACATACAGTATACATTTTAATCCTACTTACCCATGAACTCTAACATTCTCCACTCACCTGCATTCAACCAACTAAAATATTTTCTGCAAATTCTAAGACTCCAATCCCAGTGGTTCCCAATAGTCGATGTCACAATGGACAATCTCCACAAACTCTAGAAGGTATATAAAGTATTATTTCCCTTTCCTGAATCTAGGCCAACTCTACCAAATCATATTATTATTCTCCAAATGTCTAGTTGTCATATTCCTAATCAAATGTTCCATTTTGTTTACACAACTGACACCAAGCTGTTTTGTTTTCTGTTTTCCCACTTCGCCCTGTTTTAGATATTTAGTGTCACAATAGCTGTTTTCCAGTCTGCAGGATCCTTTCCAGAATCTAAATAGCTTTCATGAATAATGAGTCATTCTTTCACTAGTTCTATTGCCATCTCCTGAGTACTCTTGGATATAGCTCATCAGATGCATCAACTCGCCAAGCTTCAAGTCAATTCGATTATAAAAAACATACTCTTCGTTAATTCTATCTTCCTGCATTTCCTCATCTTCACCAGTCCCTCTATTCCCTAATATTTAGGGAAGTTACTTGCTGCACCTTCCTTGTGGGAGATCGAAACAATGTATTCCTCTCAGTGGGGAGGTGGCTTCTGTCAATTCGTGAATACATCCAAAACCTGCACTTTGGAAATGATGAATGTGTCACCCACTCCTGTCTGGAAAGGTCAAACTCAATGTTTTTCACTTCATGACGAGTCCCTGCACAGTCATGCCCCACGTGTGAGACTACATTATTCTGAAGGATGGGACACAGACACTGACCACCACATTTTCGAAAGAAGCTGGATTCACATTTTACACTTGGAATTGGTTCAGCTTATAACAATATTCGTGAAAAACTCGGGAAGTGGAGGGGTCGGTGCGTGAATTGCAGTGCCCTGCTCCTCCCTGGGACAGGGCTTCCCTAATGTGTAGTCTCAGCTGTATGTGTTTGTCATGGACCCAAATATACTGTAGGTGCAGGGTCCAGAGTGTGATCAACAGACTCTCTATTCTCCCTGAATGAATGCAGCAGTTGACAACACAAACCCGAGAAAAAGCGTTCATAGAACCTCTGCATATTTTCCAATGAAAGGAGCAAGTGAAATTCCCAAATACAACGCTGCATCCATTCAGTGTTGAAAATGTTTTCCTTCCTGGCTGAAAAATGCCTTGACATCACTGCATGATCGCGCAGTAACAGTTCATTCCTCCAAAGGAACAGTTGACGACGTAAAATTATCTTCCTCTGCATCTCAGCAACTATGACAGCAGCACCAATCTTGCCAATGGAGTTGATTACCACGTTACCATAGACATAAAAGAGAGCAAGAGGGAATATAACTCACTTCAAACAGGGGCATACATAAATTGACGTGATATTCAGGAATATGGGAAAAAGAAAAATGTTGGAATAAGCTCCTATTTCATTTCCCTTCCAGTTCACCATCAGCAATGCCTACATTTTCTTTCTCTCCTCTCTCTTTTTTCTATCTGTCTATATTTGTCTCTCTCTCTCTCTCTCTCGCTGGACATTTCTCCTTCCATTTAACCCCAACCTCTCGATCAGTCATCCAGCCATCGCTCATTTCAATCAGAATATTTCCCAGTTTCTTTCATTTCCGATGTCGGGTCACTGGACTCGACACGTTATCTGTTTGTCTCCCGACTGACGTTCCCATATCAGATGGCATTCTCCAACATTTCCAAACGCTGAAGAATTTCATTTCAGATCTCCTGCATCCACAGTTCCTTGGCTTATTTCACTTTTAGAGTTTTTTTTTTTGCCACGGGATGTCAGCATCACTGGCAAGGACATCATTTCGTGTCCATCACTAATTGCCCTTGATTGTGAGGCCATTTGTCAAGACAATATGGAGCCAGCCAGAGTGTTGTGGATCTGTGTTCACAATTAGTACAGACTGGCCAATAATGTTTAGTTTCTTTACCGAAGGTTATCAGTGAAATAATAAAATGAATCCCGATAGTTTCTGGTTGCCATTAGTAAAATGAGTTTTTGTTCCAATTTTTCTTTTACATTTAAGTTATGTCAGCGGCTGTGGTAGGATTTGAAACAATGTCTTAACTTGTGCCTCTGAATTATCCGTTCAGTGACGTTATAAATCTGATACGGAGTCACTATTGTGAAATAAGTGAAGAGGTAAGAGCAAGTTTGTGGTCAAAACATAAGTAAATGGAAACGTAGTCAGACGAGAACTGGAACTGTAATGTCTGAGTAGATGATGGCTCATGCAACAACAGCACTGAGGCGGAACTGGTGACTGTGGATATTATAGAGTTGGGTGTAGGCATGTTTGATGACAGATAGTATACGGGTCTTAAAACACCAGGGAAAAGGGAGACTGAAGGGATGCACCAGTGTTGTTCCTTCTGAAATGAGTGAGCGAGGAATCTGAAATTCATGGAAATGAGGTGGAGTTTGTGAGTAAATCTGAAGATAACAGCTTATGTATTTGCTAAATATACATATGTAAAATAGCAATAACATTCACCGTCGTTAATTAAACTGGCAGAGATAGGCTCACCAGGAACACCAACAATAGTGAGGATGGGATACTAACGGGCGTGAACAATCATCAGTACAGCTTCTGTCTGCAACTCTAAACATGTCCAGCCCGGAGAAAACCAGGAAAGACCCAAGGATAAACTCCAATCCATTGTTGGATTATTCCAGTCGAATGTTCTCAGATTCTGACCCATTGTTCGAAAATTCCAGTCAACGTTCTCAGATTCTGATCCATTCTGAGAACATTTCAGTCTGTTGTTCTAAGCCTGTCTTCATTTCCCTCATTTACTGTTTAGTAGTTCAAAAACGTAGTTTCCTGTTAAGTTTTCCAATAGAATTAAATTATTCAATGTTCCTCTTACTTTTGCTCTATTTTATTGACAGTGTTTGAATAAATTTTGGTTTGCTTAATGTCGAATATTTTGACCAATCAAATTGTGTCTGTAACTCAGCACGTCACATCTACCTTGTAACTTAGAAAGCATGCAGGTCAAGTCTACCATCTCCATGCATTTTGAGGGACTCCACTTGGTCCGTAACGAGTGGGACCCAAATTCACGATTTATTTGGATAACTACTGAATGGACAACATGTTGCAGAATAAGGGGGCTTAACAGCAGAATGCGCCGAGATGGAAGATTGATATCGAATATCTGATACTCAATCCAGTTCACAGATTCTGTTCAGAAACATGGATGGGCAGATGAGATATCTGCTTAGCAGGGAACAATGTGCAGATCAGGCTCAGTGCAACCCAGCCATCTGTTCAGGAACACTGTACAGTGCTCACCAGTCGACGAGCTATCTGTCCAACATGGGGAGCAGTGGAGCCCACACGGATACATTCAATTCTTAACCAGGACGAAACGGTCCCTCTGGCATGGGGAGATATGCAGACCACAGCAGTGCCTTTCTCTATAAATGTGAAGAAGACAAGTATTCAGTATGTGGAACATAGCTTCATTTTGCAGTAGAAGCGGTAGTGGTGAGAGCGGGGAACAGGAGCTGTTGAGAAGGTAAATGAACTGCTATATTTTGGCAGCAGCTGAAGCCAACACACGACACGTGCATTTTCTCCCACCCATCCTCCTCCTCTAACAATTAAGACAGTGGTGGGTTGAAAGAGTAAGGGTCTTCTATTTCTGTTCGATCGTGAGATTGGTTTAAAATTACTTTTTTGATTCCTTTTTCTATTTATCTATTTCATGAAAATTTGAAACAGAGTGTGACCAGGAAGTGTTAGAAAACAATTAATCAACACAGTTATATAAATTAATAACGTAATTAACGAAGTAGAGGTGGCTGTGCAGGTGATGTGCTGCAGCTGTCGGATGTGGGAGCGGGCTAATCTCAATAAGAATGGCAGTGACACCATCTGCAGCAAATGGTGGTTGGTGGAGTAACTCCAGCTCAGAGTTGCTGATCTGGAATCTGAGCGTCAAACACTGCAGCAGGTCCAAGAGTGGGAGAGTTGGTTGGAAACTTTATTTCAGAAGGCAGTCACACCTAGTCGATTACGTAATTGAAACTGAGTTCGTGATCAGTAACAACAGGGTGTGGTTGCAAATGAGGCAAGTATGGATATTCTGAGTTCAGAAATAGAGGAAATTCAGCCTTTGAACTTATGCACCAGGTATGAAATGCTTGCTCCCTTTGTGGATGAGGAAAATGGCTACAGGGTGCATGAGCCAGATCAAGAGCCCCTCATACGTGGTGCCTGAACAGTGCCACGATGCAGGACACCTGTGACAGGCTTGAAAGTGTAATGGGTCGGGGGGTGGGGATGAGGATCCAAATGTTGTGATCCACGTTGGGACTAACAACTCAGGCATGGCGAGGAAGGAAGATTTGTTTGGGGATTATCAAACACGATGAAAAAATTAGGGATCGGTGCCTCAAAGATTATAATCTCTGGATTACTGCCTGTGACACGTGCAAATTGGTTGAGGGATAAGAATACTGTGGGATTAAACACGTGGCTAAGGAAATGATGTGGGAAAAGGTGTCCAATTCATTGGATATTGACATCTGTTTTGGATCTGTATAGATGGGATGGTCTCCGATGTGGAATTAGTTCTCATGTGAAAAGGCTAAATAGGGTGATCATTCGATCTTTCAATTAGTGAGTGTAAGGGGAAGGGAAAGGAAAAAAATCACAGAAAGTGCAATAGTACATAAAAAGGCAGGCAGCAGGTTCGCATGTGTGCAACAGTGTTTACGTACAAGGCAGACGATTAAACGAGTGAAAAACGAAGGATAACTCAAGAGATATTCTTCGATATTTTGGAAATCATGAAGTTACGAAAGCTATCATAACGGCACGTCACCTGAATACTCGTCGCATTCGCAAAAAAGTCGATGAGTTAACAACACGAATCATCGCGAATGAATATGATTTATGAGCAATTATGGAGACACGGTTACAGAATGGTTATGACTGTGTCACAAAGCTGGACTCTTTTCTAAAAACTGTTCTTTTTCTCAAGTATACTGTGCCCTCAGTATTCTTTCAGTTGGGGCGTAAACAGGTCCTGGCTCCGATTAAATTAGTTTGGAACAGAGATGAAGAATGATTTTGAGAAGCCTTTTGATTAAGTGTCAACTGATAAGACTTCAGGCCAAAGTGGTCATGGTTTACAAGTGACCAGGATAATGAAAGAGGAGTGGTCAGCTCTCTAGCTGGGCAGTTCAGTCCAGAACTAGTTCAGGAGTTCGGCAGTCGACTTTGTGAAGAAAGACAGCTACACTCTCTCTATTTCTGCCTTTGTAACTTCAATCTGTAAGCATTTGTTCCATTTTTACTGTTGTTTCAGGGGATTTGCGTATTGGCACGTATATTTATATTCGGAACAGCATAATGAAGTAAATTTGGAAAGACTGAGTCCTGTCGGAGTTATTTGCTGTGGTCTTTATGTTGAAATGTTTAATTTTGTGAATAAATGATTGCCTATTTTAAAATCTTTGAAGAGAAAATGAGGTATGCAGATGCTGGAGATCAGAGATGGAAACGTGTTGCTGGAGAAGCGCAGCAGGTCAGGCAGCATCTAGGGAACAGGACAATCGACGCTTCTCCAGCAACACGTTTCCATCTCTATTTTAAAATCTTGTAAACTTACGGAAACAAATTGCAAAGTTCTGGCCTGGTCTGTTTGCTTCAGAATGTTTTGAATAGTCTGACCGAGTCCATTACATCTGGGAGTTAAATGTCCAGAGGTAACAGACTATTCAGAAGGACTGACAGAAATATAAGGGAGGTGGTGTAGCTCTGATCTTCAAGGACGATATCAGGGCAATGCTGAGAGATGACATCAGTACACGTGACAATGCATTCAATTCAATTCAATTTAATTAATCCATTTGGGTGAAACTTAGAAATACGAAGATGAAAAATATCACTGAGAGTCTTAATCGATGGAGCATCAAATAATAAGATCTCCGTGCAGCAGGTAATAAAAAAAGAAATAACTACTGCCTGTAAAGATTGTACGGCAATTACCATGGCAGATTTAAAGATACATGTCGATTGTTTGAACCGGCTGTGTCAGGGTAAACTAAAGGGGGATTTCCTTGAATGCATCCGTTATAATCCTCTTGACCACAATGAAATGGAACCGACGAATGAACAAACTATCCAAGATCTGGTCCTGTGTAATAAGATCAGAACAATTAATGACCTCATAGGCAGGGATCCACTTGGAAGGAGCGATGACTGAATAGTTGATTTTCAACACAGATGGAGACTGTGAACATGCAGTCGAATAAAAAGTCCTGTGCTTAATAAAGATGGGCTAAAATAGAATGAGAGACGACGTGGCTAAAGTAGACTGGAAGCAAAGATTTGATGGTGGGACAGTTGACGAGCAGGAGAGGACTTTCAAAGGAATTTTCCAAACTGCTCAACAGAAATATCGACCAGTGAAAAAGAAGGACTATAACAAAATGAGTAATTTTGTTATGGCTGTGGATGGAAACAAGTGGGAATATTAAATTGAAATGGCAGGCATACAATGGAGCTAAGAATATCAGGAAACAAGAAGTTTGGGAAAACTTTAAAAGTCAAAAGAAAGTCACAACAGAGCTATACGGAACATGAGAAAATACACTGGCACTGAATATAAAGACAGATGGCAAACGTTTCTATAAAGAAATAAAACGAAAAGGTAAAGGATAAAGTGAAAGTTGGTCCGTCAGAGGATGAGAAAAGACTTTTAGTTAATGATAAGTTGAAGTGGTCGAGGAGTAAAATAAGCATTTTGAATCTATCTTTACAGTGGAGGACACCAATACTATGCCATTAATTAATAAAGAGACAAAGGTAGGGGAGGTCCTGGAAACAATCATTATTACTGAAGAGGTAGAGTTGTACAAACTAATGGAGATTAGGGTAGTCACGTCTCCTGGTCCTGATGGTATGAATTTCAATGTACTAAAAGCGGTGGTGGGAGAAATAGTAAGCGCACTATCAGTAATTTTCCAAAATTCTCTGGACTCTGGGGCAGTCCTCGCTGTTTGGAAAAAAGCAAATCCAATGCCAGCAGCTGTACAGCCTGCTGGTAAGGCCACACCTGGAGTACTGCATGGTATGTTGTCTCCTTACTTGCGTAAGGATATGCTGGCACTCGAGGGGATACGGAGGTGTTTCACGAGCTTAATATCATAGATGAGGGGGACTGCCTATGAGGAGAGACCGAGCAGACTGGGATTGTATTTATTGGAATTCAGACGAATGCGGAAGAATCTTATAGAAATATACAAAACCATGAAGAGAACAGATAATATATAAGTAGAGATGGTGTTGCCAGTGGCAGCTGAAATTAGGATAATAGGGACTCGCCTCAAAATTAGAGGGAACAGATGAGGGAATGAATTGAGAAGGAACTTTGTCACCCAGAGGGTTGAAAATCTATGGAATACCTTTCCCAGTCAAGTATTTGACGCGAGTTCAGTCAACGACTTTAAAGATAGATCCGTTGTTGACCAACAAACAAATTAAGGGATTCAGTGAAAGAATAGGTAAGTGCACCTGGGTTCATGAAAAGATCAGCAAAGATCTTTTTTCAATTGCAGAGTAGTCTCCAAAGGCCAGATGGCATGCTCATGCTTCTAGATTTTATGTTCTTTTTCACATCAATGATTTGATGCGAGTAGCAGGAGCAGTTATCCACCGAAGGTGTGGAGCAGTGTATTCCACCCCAGTGTATTGCTCAATAATGCTGTGTTGATCGCTGTCAAAAGTGGGGAAACTTGCAGTTCGTGCTGGAAGTGCAGGTCACACCGATTATTAGCATTGTCATGCAAGAATGTGTTCTCGGGTTTCAGGATGCTGAAATGCAGACATTTCGATAGCATCCTAAAGCAGAAATGAATGTTTCCAGAACTGAGAGGTGAACGGGATATTGGTATGAGGTCAGTTGATGGAGAGTTCTGAATAACCATTTGTTCTGCAGGTTTGTGACTGTGGATGTGCTTACCAGAGTCTTGGACTCATTTGGCTTAATTTAACAATAATTTGTCTCAGTGTCATTTTCATTGAGTGTGACAGAGGGAGCGTCTGCCCGAGGTTGAGCTATTTTCCGAGTGCTACCTTACCGAACTCACCGCATTAACCACCTTCCGCATTCCCCATAGTGTCCCTCTCATTCACGGCCAGCCCGATTCTCCTATGTATCATGGCTGGAGGTATGCACCAACTCCACGATGCCCCGGTACATTTTGTGATCTGTGGCACTGGTACCATCTTTAAAAGTCCAGTGTGCATAGAGTTTAACTTTCTCAGTTGAGAGCTGCCCCGCAATTTACACCGAGCATGGCAGTCAAAGAGCAATTGCACCTGACCAGGTAGTCACGGAGGGAATGCTCTTTACGGAAGGCGGAAAGTGGTGGGGAGGGTGATATATCCTTGGTGGTGCGGTTTGCTTGGAGGTGGCGGAAATGTCAGTGGATGATTTGGTTTATGCAAAGGTTGGTAAGGTGGAAGGTGAGCACCAGGGGCGTTCTGTCCTTGTTACGGTTGGAGGGGTGGGGTTGAGAGCAGAGTTGCGAGATGTGGACGAGATGCATTGGAGGGCATCTTTAACCACGTGGGAATGGAAATTGCGGTCTCCAAAGAAGGGGGCCATCAGGTGTGTTCTCTGGTGGAACTGGTCCTCCTGGGAGCAGATACGGCAGAGGTGGAGGAATTGGGAATACGGGATGGCATTTTCCCTCCCCACCCCTTTACGCCTTCTGCAAAGACTGTTCCCTCCGTGACTATCTGGTCAGGTCCAGGCCCCCTGCAACTCACCCTCCCATCGCATCCTGGCACCTTTCCCTGCCACCGCAGGATTTGCAAAACCTGCGCCCACACCTCGTCCCTCACCTCCATCCAAGACCCTCAAGGAGCCTTCCACGTAGATCACATTTTTATCTGCACATCCACCAATATCATTTATTGTATCCGTTGCTCCCGATGCGGTCTCCTCTTCATTTGGGGGACTGGATGGCTCCTAGCAGAGTGCTTTAGGGAACATCTCCGGGATACCCGCACCAATCAATCACACCACCCTGTGGCCCAACATTTCAACTCCTCCTCCCACTCTGCCGTGGACATTGAAGTCCTCGGCCTCCTTCATGGCCGCTCCCTTACCACCAGATGCCTGGATGAAGAACGCCTCATCTTCCGCCTCAGAATACTTCAACATCAGTGCATCAATGTGGACTTCAACAGTTTCCTCATTTCCTCTTCCCCGACAGCACCCCAGTTCCAAACTCCCAGCTCAGCACTGTCCCCATGACTTGTCCTACCTGCCTATCTTCTTTTCCACTTACCCACCCCACACACCCCCTCACCTATTGTACTCTATGACACTTTCTCCACACCCCCGCACTCCTCTCACTTATGTCTCCACTCTTCAGGCTCTCTGCCTGTATTTCTGATGAAGGGATTTTGCCCGAAACATCGATTTTACTGCTCCTCGGATGCTGCCTGAACTGCTGTGCTCTTCCAGCACCACTAATCCAGAATTTTAAATAATCTTATCAACTTGAGTGGCAACTTCATGCGATTTGCGGTGATGGACTGCAAGAACTTTGTATTCCTCCACACTTCCAAGAATCCTGCCTTTAATCCCGTATTCTGAATTCAAATTCGACCATCCAAAATGAATCGCTTCAAACTTTTCATTTTGATCTCCAATTGCCACTTTTCAACCCAGTCCTGCATGCTGACAATGTCCCGTTGCAACATACCATAGGCCTTCACACTGTCCACAACTCGACAAACGTTTGTGTCATCGGCAAACATACTGCACATCCTTCGACTCATCCAACTCAGTTATAAAACTCAAAACGAGCAGATGCCCCAAAACTGACCCTGCGGACCACCGCTGATCACCGAGCTCCAGGCTGAATACTTTGCATCTACTACTCCCTCTGTCTTCTATGGCCATTAATTCTGTACCCAAACAACGTGCATTTCCATACCAGTTTGTATATCCCATGCTTCCTTTCTTCTGAATGAGCCTACCAATGGAAGCTTATCAAACGCCTTGCTAAAATCCATGGTCATCGTATCATTGCACCACCTTCATCCATGTATCTTACCACATCGTCAAATGATTTAATAATGTTTGTGAGGCATGACCTGCCCCTCAGAAAGGCATGCTGAACATCCCTAATTAATCTATCATTTCAAAAGTAATTATAAATCATGTCTGATAGAATTCTCTGCAATACTATGCCCAGCACTGACGTATGATTGAATTATCTATAATTCCCATGATTTTCCCTATTCCTTTTCCTGAACTAGGGAATAGCGTTTCCCACCCTCCAATAATCTGGCACTACTGCAGTTGACAGTGAGGACTGAAAGATCATCGCGAAAGAAGCAACAATCTCTTCCCTTGCTTCCCTTGTATCCTCGTGTTTTTACTTCAAACAGTCTATTCTTCATCTCCAATTGTCATCTCCATAATGCCCCCTACAAACATCTGGTAGACCGCTTTCCATTCAGTGCTGTATACAGTGCCGCCTTCCTGAGCAAGCACAGTTCCCAATTCCATTTTATATTGTAATACTGGAATCGAAAACAATGGGAAGGCACCAATGCCTTCCCGATGAAGGGTTTCTGCCAAAAACGTTGTGAATTCTGTGGTGGGGGTGATAGGTCGGAGAGGAGAGTGGAGCGAATAGTTGGGAAGCAAGATGCCCTTGTTCAAGAAAGACTGAAGAAAAAGCCTGGGAGTTATTGATCGCTAAGCTGAACGTCTGTGGTAGGTAAGTTAATTGAGAAGATTCCCAGGGATAAGATGTACACGCATTTGGAAGAAAAAGCTGATTAGGAATAGTAAGCATGGCTTTGAGCGTGGAACTTCATACTTGACAAATTTCTTGAAGTTTGATAAAGTGACCAGAGAGGTTTACTAGCACGTGGAAGATGTCGAAAGATGTGGTGCTGGAACAGCATGTCAGGGAGAATGCAAGGAGCAGAAGAATTCTCCTGGTCCTCGATGCTGCCTGACCTTTTTTTCTTTTCCAGCGCCAAATTTCAGAATCTGATCTCCAGCATCTACAGTCTTCACTTTCTCCTGGGGCAGTAGATTTTATGTATGGATTTCAGTGACAACAGAACAGGATGAGGCGGTTCAGCCCTGGAGACGAATATAAAGTTACAAGAGGAGGTTAGTCAGCCTCTCAAGCCTATAACACTGGACCAAGTCTAGGCCATGAGATACCCATATCCTGTTACACAGCAACAGGATCAGTCCATCCAACCTCTTCAATTCAGTAAGACGGGCGAGCAAATGACTGGACTATGGGGAATAATGGAATATTATCTCAGACATCTCAGACCTACCTTTCCCTTCAGGAAGATTATAGATAATCGCCTGTAAGCAATTTCTCTTTCATACCGAATTCTTTGTAAACCTGAACTCTCTGACGTGTCAAAATGCGTTGACACGTTCACCAACATTTAAGTGACGTAGCTCCCCTAACTATCTGGGTATATTGGCCCCAACAGTCACAACCCTCCGACAACAGGAAACACTCCCAACACATATACATTGTCCTGTTGACATGAACAAAATATATGAACACAGCATAAGTGTAAATGACCCTGATATCACGGCAGGGTTTGACAAAGCAATGTGTCAAGGAGCCTGAACAAAATTGATCTTAACTGGCATCGGTTGCACAGTCATCACTGGTTGGATCATTCAGAACACAATGTGACTGGTGGACATCAATCCTCTCAGTCCCTGCATATAGCTAAGTGCATTCCTCGGTGTAGATTCGTCCGCACAAACATCTTCAGTTGCTTCAGCAATGTATTTCCCCACATCATTCCAAAAGAAATGAGGATGTTCAGTGAAGACCGCACAATGTTCAAAACAATCTGTCACCCCCTCAGGTGCTGAAATATTAAATCCTGAACAGCATTCAATCTTGTGCTGTTAACATGTCGGTAACATGCCAATAACAGTGCCACGACACATTGCACATTTCAATTGTCTAAAAAAGGAGCTCATTCAGCATCTCAAACTGGTTTAACGAGACATTACAAATCCATTAAGCCTATCTAAACTGTTGGATAAGAAGCCGCACAGCCCGTGCAGGGTCTCCTGCATATTATACTGGAAGAGTGTTCTTTAAAGAAATGCAAATGTTTGACTTCAAAATAGACAGGCAGGTGTCTGGAGTAGCACAACAAGTCAGGCAGCATCAGGAGGTGGAGAAGTTACCACCTTGGGTATAAGTATTTTTTAGGTGTAGGGGTAAGGGAGCTACAGAAAAAGAGGCGAAATTATGGAGGAGGAGGCAGGGAGGTGAGGTGGGTATCGGTGAACACAGGAAGAGAGTACCACCCGGCTGCTCGATGGAAGGAATGAACCCGATTAGTAGCTGAAAGAATGGTTGATCAGAGGAATTGAAGGGAACCAAGGGGCTCGGAAGGAAGTTGGGACATTGAAAGGGAGATTATTTGAAATTGGAGAAATAAATATTGCCTTAGTTGCTCTGGTCTTTCAGCCCCTGCCTGTCTATTATTAATCAGGAAGATAAGGAATCCAGCCATTTCCCTGGACTTGTTCCATGTCGTTCTAATCCTTTCCTATCTATATACTTGTCACAATGTAGCACGGGAAAACACATTATACTTCAGAGCTGTTACTGCTCTGTTTTGAAAATAATGAATGTTTTTCATAACCCTCAAGTTTTAATGCAATCACCTTTTATTCTTTTCGAGCGATACAGATTATTTCCTTCACACTCTCCTCATGGCACCATCACCGCAGTGATTATCTCCAGCAATTCCTTTACACTGTATCTCTGTGGCAAG
>NC_057716.1:115323844-115335629 GCF_004010195.1 Chiloscyllium plagiosum
GTTTTGCTTTCAATAATTATTCTAACAGCTTTGTCAACTGTACCGTGTGATCTTCTCATGAATGGCTAAAGACCACCATATCTTGAGTGTAAACGACGTTATTTCTTAATCCAGGCACAACTCTGTTCATGAGTCCTTGAAACGTGGCTTGTGCGTTCTTCGGTACAACAATTTGAATGGATACAGCCCATCTGGGGCTACAAACACAGACACCTTTTTCGCTTTCTCTGGCCAAGTAAACTGTCTGTAACCATGCAGTAAGTCCAACGGTGTGATGGAACTGGCTTTTACAAGTCTCTCCGTACAGTCCTCCAATCTTAGTATTGGATCGGTGTTTAATTTTGAATCAGTGTTAACCTTCCAATAGTCCACAGAAAATCGGTGAGTCTCATCAGGTTTGGGAACTAACACGATCGGAGGCCTGGAATCAATCTGGCTCTGTTCAATGACGTCTTCATTGAGATCAAATCCACTTCATTATGGTCCAGTGTGGCTACTGAAAGGATAAAGTCTGTATGGGCATTGTTTAATCAGAACAGCATTCCCGACTTGGGCCCTATGTTCAATAGCATTAGTTCTTCCACATTATTCATGCATATGTCCTGATCTTGCTGCAACAAACTTATGAAATGAGTTCTTACTCCTGAGACAGGCAGCTGAGTCTCTTATCCCATTCTTCAAGGACTTCCTCATTATTTAACGAAACTTGAGGCACATCAAAATCCACGACATTTGGACGTGATTCCTCACTTGGTCGGTTAGTATCTAATACCTGTTTCGCCACTTCCCTGTCTATATTGAAATAAGATTTCAACATATTTACATCTCATACACAATAAAGATTTTGTTCCATCTAGCAACTTTACCAGATAGTTTACCTGAAGCAACTTTTTTTTTTCTATTTCAATTTGATAGGGGCCACCAAACCTGCTTTTGATGGGATCTCCTACCTTTGGTAACAGTACTAATACGTCAGCCCCACGAGAAAATGTCCGAATTTGGAGTTTCTATCTGCCAACTGCTTCATCCTATGCTGTGCCCTCTTCAGGTGCTGTTTAACTCACTCACCCCTACCCGATTTAATATTTCTCTCATCCCCTATGCATATTCCAAAAGTGACATCACTTTGGTCCCATCAATTTTTCATTAATTCGTTTTAAAGGCCCTCTCACTTCTTGTCCAAACATTAACTCAAATAAGTAAACTGATTAGATTCGTTTGGGGCATCTCTATTGGCAGACAATATGACTGGGATACCTTCATTCTAATCAATCGTGTAATCCTGATAATGCGGTCTTAACATTATCTTCATGGTCTAATACCATTTTTTCAAGGCTCCGTGTGATCCAGGATGGTACGGACTTGCATTAAAATTCTGCATGCCTATACTATCTATGACTTACTTCAAAAGCTTAGCAGTAAAATTATACACGTGGCCTGATTAATTCTCTCTGGGTAGCCCACTCCAGAAAGCGACCAACTTTTCCACCACCAAGTTTTCCTTAATACTTCGTTCATGAATTGCCTCCAAGAATCTGGAAGCTATATCCATTATGGTGAGCAAGTATTGGTTCCCACACTTACTTTTAGGGAGGGGACCTACACAGTTAACTATAACTCACGTGAAAGGTTCTCCATATGCAGGAATTGGCAAAAAAAATTGCGGGTTTTAATACCGGCTGTGGCTTAACTCCCATTTGGCAGGTATGACATATGCGGGAAAATTCAACCACATCTTTGTGCAGTCCACGCCATCGGAAAAGCTGCAAAAATCAGCCTGACTCTTCCTCACATCTAGCTGACCTTTTACTTGTAATTCATTTACTATATTTAACAACTCCTGCTTGTATGCTACTGGCAATACTTCTGTCCATTTCTCCTGTGCACTAACCTGCCGAGCTCTCCATTTTCATTTTAGGATGCTCTGCTTCCTTTCGTATTAGGTCATATTTTTGTGCATGTGCGTTAGCCTATTAGTACGAAACATGACTGCCTTTCTGTCTGCCTGTTCAGGATTTTCCTGAACCATTACATCAGAAAGAGTGTCCGTTAACTGAACCTCAATACTCTCATCTTTTATGTTAGTTGTTCACTTCTTGCTTTAACATCTTGTTATAATACTGTTTAGAAACATTTCAGGGTATCTCTCTTTGAACTCCTCAGTTTCCTGGTCATCCTTTGGCTTTTTCAAAACCAGTGGCTTCACTCCCACATTGGATCCTGCCAAATGATTGCCAAGAACAATCTGTTTTCCTGGAAATGACATTGTCAATCACTTCCACTGTTACTTCCCAAGTCTTGATTTGGATCTCCAAACTGATCTTACGCAGGGGAAAGCAACATTTCTGCCAATATAATCCACAAGTTATTACTTTCTCGGGTAACATGTGGGAAAGATTGAAAACACTTTCATCTCTTAATGTTTGCCTTCTTCTCATGTTCTTCATGCATAAAATTTACCCACAGTGGTGAAGTCTTCCCAGAGGTCAATATCCAGCCCCTGCCTCAGCTGTGTAATTTCCTGCAACTCCTCGACTTTCCCTGGGTGCAAATGTTACTGGCCTAGTCTCTTTTATGACAGCTATTCCCACAGTGTCTTTCTTCAATGAACAATGCAGTGACTTTTTGTCTCCCACTTACCACAATGGATACCTTGGTATCAGTGAAGAATGACGAGGCCTTGCACATTCTTGGCTTTCTCTATTCACTGCCGGTAAACTACTCCCAGTTTTCCGGTGAAGCATCACCCCTTGTCCCAATTTTATCCCTTACTGGATGAAATTCATGTCGGAACCTATATATTACGTGCGACACGAAGGCATATTCATCTGCCATCTCTGCCGCTCGTCTCAATTCTTGAAAGTTCTGTTCGTCAACATCTCTGGAAGTGAGTTTTTAACCTCGTTCAGCATGGAGTCTCATAGGTCTTTTCTGATTTTAAGTCCCGCACTAAAATTACTATGATTAATTTTTTTTAGAAATCAACATATGTCTGATCTGCTACCTTCTTCATGTCGGTGATTCATTGTCTCTTTGCTTCTTGTATCAATTCATAAGCACTGAAAATAGCCAGTTTAACAACGTCATGATCTCTTGACCGCGCTGAGAGCGCTGCATATACCTCACTGCCCTACCTTCCAGCTTCGTCTGAATTAGCATTCCCCAAAATTTCTCTGACGACTCCATCTGCCTAGCTCGTTTTTTAAATGAAATAAAGAAGGCTTCGTCATCTTTCTCATCGGAATGCAGCAATGTTTTAAAACAGTTGAATAAATCCCTACACTCTTGCTTCATTTATAATATGTTAACTTCACGTTTCTGACTAATTTACAACTTCTGAAGTTCAAATTATCTCTCCCTTTCCGTTTCTCTTTCTTCACTCTCTGAGCTCATCTCAGAACCTTCTCTCCTGTTTTTATTTCTCTTTCTCTTTCTTCTCACTCTTTTTCATTCTCCCACTTTCTCTTTCTTATTGCACAGGGAAGAACCTTCTCTCTTTTTTTCCTTCAAACTCAATTTGAATCATTTTCAATTTAATTTTCCTAACTGAATTGAACTTGTCTGTTTCTCCCATATGCCTAACTGATTGGCCAAGTCCATTACAATTTCAGCTTTCCATTTGTCCCGGGGTAAAACGAATTCTAAGCTGTCAGATAATAACAAAAGTATATCCATCCTCTATCATTCTCAACTTCCTTGGCAAATTTGGGAAAAATCATCAAAACACGGAATGTCTTTAGCATGGTAAGAGCCATTTCCCTCACTTTCAATTTAAACAAACACAAATGACTGCAATTTTACGGCACGGTGGCTCAGTCGTTAGCACTGCAGCATTAGCGTACTAGAATCCCAAGTTCGATTCCAGTCTCGCGTGATTGTCTGTTTGGCGTTTGCATATTCTCCCCATGTCTGCATGGGCTTCCAAAAGGTGCTCTGGCTTCCTTTCATAGTGCAAAGTTGTGCAGGTCAGGTGAATTGTCCACAGCGTTCGGTGCATTATTCAGAGGGAAATGGATCAGGGTGTGTTACTCTTCGGAGAGTCGGGGGACGTTTTCGGTGAAGGGCCAGATTCTGCACAGATGCGAATCTAAACTAAACGCTTTCTTTCACCTCCAGTTTATTTAAACATCTAGGGCACCAATGGTCAACAGTTTAGATCTGCTGGGGTCTTTCGAACTCCAAATACATTCAAACATGTCCAAATCCCAAATGAGCACTCAATCAGGAACAGCGCATATTTCGAACCTCTCTGTTAATTAAAACCAAACACTCAGAAAAAAAGAAGTGTGAGGGACTGAAAGGGAACTCTTAATTTCCACTATTTAAATCAGTGACAATTTAGTAGAACACCCCAAGCAAAACTATTAACAAACTTAATTTTCCTTCACCTAACTGAACACGATCCTATTGGCATGCTATTCCAATAACACAATTATTAAACATTACATTGAATTAATCTCAAATCCATACAGTCTCTGTCTCCTCCTTTGCCTTCAATCGCCTGTCTGCTGATCTCCCTTGGTCGTCTTTATTTTTACTCCGAGTACGTTTGACTAGAAAAGGTATCTTTTTGATAGAGTGCCTTCTGATTTCTTTGACAGTAAGAGTTTAGATGGCTGTTCGTTCTCTGGCGACACAGCTGTTGCTCTGCTGTTCAGTGGCAGTTGCACTGACCAATTTTAAAAATGGCCTCTTTTTTATACTCCCACAATCTTTCCCTGTCACTGGTTCTATGTTGACAAATCAAGAAATTCAAACTCGATTTGGTTTCAGTATGCTGGGCGGACCTTAAACTTTGATTTGATGTCAAAACAGCAATCAAAACTTACATATCCATTTAACAGCCAACTGTTCCATATGTATATTTTGGAACATGTCATCTCGCAGCCTTTCCATTCAGACAGCTGAGCCTGCACTTTGAGTTCACTTCAATATTCAGAAAACCATCGCCATTTTAAAATGGGCATGCATGATTTGGCTTATTAAGTTTAGACATTTTAATGACCCAATTTATTTATTAAGGTTAATATTCCATGTGCGTATCGAATTAATGTTTTTTTTTCTCCAAATTATTTGCAATTACCTAAAGCTCGTATATTTCAGTGAGAAATTAAATAGTTTAATTAAATTTAAAGTCATAAGAAAGGTAAATCTATTTGATTACTCAATTAATTACTTTGATTGCTCACTGTGAATACCAAGGGTTCAGAGAACAACAACCTGTGAAATGTTAGAGTGACAATGTATTCATTTGAATACTGACAATGAATATGTAATTGTGATCACCACAACAATGAGACAACATATTATCTGTTCTGTATAAAATAACATGTTTTTTGTATCATAAAGTGTTTCCATTAATTTACGTTTTATTTCCATAAAGAAAGCTACAACGTAATTGTTCTCAGAGATAATCCAAGTATTGTTCAGCGAAATACTCAGAGTTCACATGTTATTGTTGCCAATTCACAAAACACAGTAACTATCTTATTGTTGTCCAGACTGAGAAACTCATCATTTGCAATCACGTCCTATATTAAAAATGGCTTCCCAAGGACCTGAATCAAGGCAGTGTCACTGTAACTCACAGCTGCCTGTGATTTTGACCCTGCTCCTAAGTCTTTGCAGAAAGCTTCCAACCTGGATGACGGCAGTTGTTCCAACACTCTTTCAGAGCAAATTATAAGGACTTCATCATGAATAGGAGGGAAACTAGCCAATAGTGATAAGTGGTCTTCGTGTAGGTCCCAAATGCAGTCTAAATTAGATACCAATGACCGATCAGCAACTCGGTCTTACAAATTGATCTTCAGTCCCAGTCTTGCGCAGGGTGCAAATGTATGGAATGCTATGAAGGTGTGGAATGTAGGATGCCTGAAAAGCTAGCAGAACTGCTTGAGAGCACCAAGTGTTCTGAATAAGATACAATGTAACATGTGGTCCAGCAGCGAGGATAGCTGTTTGTCTGGAGGTGAAAAAATATTTGAATTCGGCAAATCATTTTATATTATACCCAGAAAAATACCAAATTCCTTTCAAGTTTGAATTTGGGTCATTGACAATATGAAAATCCAATGAAACCATCCGATGCTTGGTGGTCTAACCCCGAGAAAACGTGAAAATGGAAGAGAGCTGCCAAAAGACAAACAGAGGTGGGCTGCTCGTCAGAACTCTCTGAGAGATACCTGTTTAGAGAAGGAGTTTGCGCAGACTGAAGAAAATATCGACACTGACTGGAAAGCAAATCTACAGAGGAAGATACATAGGGGAGATCCGACAGCTGGCTGGTTTTTGAAATCTGAAAATCTTACTCGGGCGTTTTATAGAAAGGAACGGAATTGATAGGTTAAAGGAAAGAGTTGTAATCAATTGTTGGTTAATTATTTTCTGTTATACCTAATGAAACAAAATTGTAAATCTTTACTTTACGTCGTTCCTGGCCTCCCGAACTTTCAGAGATTACTGAACAAGATTAATCCTTTCTCTGTAATGGTTTAAGTTAAGCACGGGAGTGTACCCCGTGTCGTAACAGGGGTTGTCAATATCACACACCACAAGCCTTTTATAGTGATGACATCTGCCACACCTCCCAGATTCCCAATACCAAAACCCTTGATCTGACACAGGGCGAAGAAATTAACAACTTGATAGTTTCTTGTAGTCCTGTGGGCGGCACGGTGGCACAGTGGTGTGGGCGGCACGGTGGCACAGTGGTTGTCGGCGGCACGGTGGCACAGTGGTTAGCACTGTTACCTCACAGCACCAGAGACCCGAGTTCAATACCCGCCTCAGGCAACTGAATGTGTGGAGTTTGCACGTTATCCCCCTGTGTGCGTGGGTTTCCTTCTGGTGCTCCGGTTTCCTCCCACAGTCCAAAGATGTGCAGGTTAGGTGAAATGGCCATGCTAAATTGCCCGTAGTGTTAGGTAAGGGGTAAATGTAGGGGTATGGGTGGGTTGCGCTTCGGCGGGTCAGTGTGGACTTGTTGGGCCGAAGGGCCTGTTTCCATACTGAAATGTAATGTAATCAAATCTATAACACCTTGTGTCGAACAGTGAACACGCTAAACCATATTCAGTATATGTCACCTTCACATTCATCAGTGTGAAAATAAAACTGCACATCTGCATGGATGGCCATAGATTAATACATGGGAAACTGAACCTTCTTGTAAGTAGGTTTAGAGATCAGACCTGCAGAGTCCATCTGAAATAAAAAGCAGCAAATATCAACCCGAGCATCACGTTAATCAGTGAACTTGGTGGATTCTGCCTGGTGTTGGTCACACATACACATATTGTACTTGACACGCAGTTGAATGTAACAATGTGCAAAATAACTGGATATTTTGGCCTAACGCCTCTCCCCAGCTTCTTGAACTCACATATCTCACTCCCTCACACACTCACCATAAACTGAGTGAAAAAGTCTGTCATTCACCTCAACTTGTCCTACTCCATAATGTCCTGGTCAACCCACTGACTGGTTGCTTTCCATTTCATGGGTATATACGGTGCTACCATGCTGATCTGTTAGGGTTTCCACTACCCTGTGCATTTTGGAATGGATAACATAAGAAGCCACCAAACATTTCCTTGTGAGAAATTTCATCTGGCGAGAGACAGGTTTGAACGGCCATGTGGAGAGTGATCATTGTTCATAAAGGGTCAGCACAAGCCAGTACACTGCACAGACCAGCAGCATCGCTGGGAGCACACGCACTTGTGGAGAACACAAACAATGTTGCCCCATGACTGAGTATTGTCCGCTCTGCACACTGTATGGGGAGATAATCACGAGAAACCCATGATATGTGGCGGTGATTGCTCACTTCGGGAAATTTGCATTTGATGCAGCAAATTTATAAAAAAGAAATGATGATTCTACATATGGCATTTTTTACAGTTTCATAGTTATAGTTTTGGTTCATAGATTGTGAGGCCTGACAACAAACAGTGAATGACTGTAGAACTCAGAGGTATAGACTGTTCTGGGTATTATATTCTCATCAGAAGGTCTTTACCTGAATGCTGTCAGCATCATAGATCAGACAGATCTGTTAAGGGAATAGATTGACATTTGAAATTTTGACATTTTTGCCATCATTGATGTGGCTGAAGGAGGTTAGGATTAGCATGTCAATATTCTGTGGTATCGGAACTACAAGCAGGAGATGATATTATTTTATTAAGTGAGCGGTCAATTACTGCAGTAAAGAAGAATGATATGTTGGAAGAGTTATGACATGGAGTAATCCCCCTTCGATTTTAAACGAACCAGACAGAAAAAGCTCACTTTGCATCCTAAGCTGTTAAATTTTGTGTGTCAAAGTTCTATCCCAGATCTCACTATTTAAATTAAAAACTCACGTCTTTATTCTTTAAGTCCATAACACAGCAACTATTCACAACTCCTTTCTCTCAAACGTATCTTTGAACTCCCCTTCTACAATGCGAGTATGATCAAAACCCCGATTAAGTTTTACAAAGAAAAATTCTTGTTTCAAAACCAGGCAGATTTCAGTTCTTCTCTGTCGTTTCCTGTCTTCGTTTCTTCTTAGGTGTTCTGCTTCACAAGTCTTTGATAGATAAAGGGATTTTACAGAGAGCAGGTATTTCTATAATCAGTCCCACCTTGTTGGTGCTGGTCGATTTATCCGCTCAGAAGAGCCGTTCGAAATATATGACATTTACACCAGAAACATCGGATCCTATGATTGGGGTAGTGCTGTCAAACAATATATTTCTAAATTCGTTTTGAGTTTGTTTAACTTGGCGCATCATTTAAACTGATTGGCTAAATTCGAATTTGTTGTATACAACAGCATCAAAGCTGCAGCTGGTTATTTAAAAAAACTGTTACATTTTAAATCATTCGGAACATTTCGTGACAGCCATTAATTTCAACTCTCTTTAAGGTAGAGTATACGTTGAAAATTTTGTAACACCCCCTTCCTTCAGAAAAAATGAACTACCA
The DNA here is from genome assembly GCF_004010195.1 of Chiloscyllium plagiosum. NCBI lineage: Eukaryota > Metazoa > Chordata > Chondrichthyes > Orectolobiformes > Hemiscylliidae > Chiloscyllium > Chiloscyllium plagiosum. Next base: position 115,332,821 of record NC_057716.1, read on the forward strand.
TAACGAAAATGTGGTTTCATTTTTTTCTCTATTCCATAAACGCATCACAATAACATATAGATAAGTTTAATCTAAGTTACTCTTCACTTCTTCCAATATATATAGAACATTGGATAACTATGATTAAAAATCGAAACTTTATCAGTTAACTCCACGATAATGCCCCTGCGTTTATTGCAACCACAACATGCGCGATATTTAAGTTCAAAATCTGTAACATTCACCTGGAATGAAACGGTCTTGCGTTTAAGACCATTCTAAGAATGTCAACGGATTATGATCTTTGTACACAATCGGCTCCGACCATGATTCGTGACATACACATTAAAATGTTGTAAACGTCGTACGAAACTCAATAGTTCATTTCCGGTCATACAGCGTTTCTTCTGGTGGACTTTGAGTTTATTCAAAAAGCAACCAACTGGTAGTTCAACTCCATCAACATCTTCCTTTCAAATTGTTTACGTTTATTACAAGTTTTGCATCTCGGAGTTGTTCAAAGAGCTCTACTAACCATACCATGTGATCTTTCCAAGACGTACTAATGATCAATACATCGTCCAAATAGACTGCACAGTTTGTTAACTAAGCCACAAATCTGCTCATGAGTCTTTGGAATGTGGCAGGTGCATTTTTTTCATTTCATTGACGTAGCCCAATTTTGGTTGCAAACATAAAAATCTCTTTTGCCATGTCTGATTAAGCTATCTGCCAGTAAACATGCACTAATTCCAACTTGGTGTTGTAACTAGCTCATCCAGCTTTCTCGATACAGTCCTCCAATGTCGGTATTTGATATAAGCCTGATTTTGTAACTGTGCTCCTGTTTCGATAATTCACACAAAACTGTTGAGTCACGTCAGGTTTGGGAACTAAGATGATCGGCGAACTCCACTCGCTCTGGCTTGATTTGATGACGTCCTTGTTGAGCATGGCTTGAAGGAGCTGGAGGAGGTTACATGGATAGGTAGGATGTGTAATGCGAGAGGATGCCACATAGATACAGAGGGGTGTAGGGACTGGAGGGGTTCACCGAGAGAGGGAGGAGGTCTAATATTTAGAGGGGGCCACAGAGAGAGGGATTGGTGTTGTGCAGAAGGACGTCACAGAGGTAGCGAATGTTGTAATGTCCATATGAGTTCACAGAGATGGGATGAACTGAATTGCAGGAGATTTCAGAGATAAGGAGGGGTGTTGGAACTGGAGAAAGTTACAGTTATGGAGAAGGGTGTAAGTGCTGGAGGAGGTTGCATAGCAAGGGGGGTGTGTAAAATTTGAGAATGTTACACAGATAGGGAGAGTTCTATAAGTCCTAGGACGTTACCGAGATCAGGAGGGGTTTCGAGGTGGGAGAATTTAACAGGGAAAGGGAAAGTGCAGTGTCTGGGGGAGGTTACAGAGATAGCGAGGGCTGTGGTGCCTGGAGAGGGTGACAGAGATAATGAGGGATGTTGCAGCAGGAAGAGTTTACAAAGAGAGAGAGAGGGATGTCGGGCTGGAGGATGTTACTGCGATAGAGAGAGGTGTAGGGTTTGCAGGAAATTAGAATGATAGGCAATGGTATGACGTCTCGAAGAGCTCAAAGAGAGTGGGAGTAATAGCCATTCTGCCTGAATTTACAGCCACAAATATGATGAATATTGTGGAGATACGATGGGTCACTGAGAAAAAGGATGGATGTAGCAGCCGGAGGATGTGAAAGGGATACATACAGAAATTATATGGAGAGTTTAACTATATTACATAATAAAGTATTGAGATAAAATGTAGAAATCTGTGGAATCGACAAGGTAGTTGGACTAACTGAATGAATAAGGGGTCGTAGGATCCAATTAGAAGAGACACGGTGTCAGTATCGTATAGCACAGGAGAGGCCCTTCGATTGACAACGACAACAAAAAAAAATCCTGTGGAACCTGCAACCCGCTCCTCTGTAATGTTTGGCGGCTCGGGCCGGAATTCGCGAAGCTGCCCGACAAACTGTTTAAGCAACCAATGACACAATGAAACCTCATGGTGTCAGATCAAACACGGATATGGAAATCTTTTTGTGACTGCCCTCTCTCAGCCTCAAGGTGTCAAATCAAACACTGACAAGGAAACCTCCTGCTGACTCTCCTCCCTCAGCCTCATGGTGTCAAAGAAAAAACATTCACACGGAAACATCCTGCTGAATACCGTCCCACAGCTGATGGATCAGTATCCCTCTACATTTTACAATAATTTCAGAAGCACTGAGAGAGTAGCGAAGGAGGATAATGTTTACTGTGAGGGCCATTTCAAAAATGGCACTAAGAGGGTTTCAGCACTGTCAGTCGAGCAGGTCCAGTCAAAAATGACACAACTGCTGGACTGAGTCTGCATTAGATGGGGAGGGAACGACGAAGAGTGAGAAATATACTTGACCTCATACTCACCAATCCACAGACACATTGATCGATGACCATATTGGTAACAGTGACTCCTGCATACAGCATATGTGGAGTCAATGACTCACTTTTACATGGCGAGCACCCTCTGTGTGTGTGTGTGTGTGTGTGATACCATCATCGTGCTACTCGACGTGACAGATTTTGAGTTGATCGAGTAACTCCATACGCGGCTGTGTGATGTGATTAGGGTCATTACCAACAGAGGTAGAATTGTACTCTCGCACAATTTTCAGTAACACAGTCTGGCATCTGCTCCACATTACCCTGACCATCAACCCAGTTGATAAATTATTGTTCAATGAAGAAATAGTTGTCCATGTTCATAAATGCCTGAAAGTTGTCACTGAACGTAACAACTGGTCGTGTTGTTAAGAAGG
>NC_057716.1:115335918-115337857 GCF_004010195.1 Chiloscyllium plagiosum
CTGTCGGATAGATGGGCTTCAGATTGTTTCCACAAGTCAGCGCAACATCGAGGGTGGAAGAGCCTGTAATGTTCTATGTTCTAATAAAGAGTCGCTACCAAAAGTAGCACTAGGCACACCTACAAGTGGGATGAAGTTACCAAAACAGCACCAACTTCTTCAACAAAAAGCATAAGCTGCAAGTGACCGGCCACAACCAACACATCCGACCCCATCGCTGCCATCCTATCACATGAAGTCTGGTTGAACGGTGTCTGGAAAAACAAACAATTCAGTGTAGGAAACGGCTGCACAAACATAGTTATTCTCGATGATGGAACACCCCAACACGACAATAGAAATAATAAGGCTGAAACATTCACAACAATGTTCAGACAGAAGTGTAGATGGGATGATCTTTTTTGAGTATAATCCAGATAGCAGTCTTCAACTATTTCGAATCACTGTGTGATTTCGACAATTGAATGGAAGGATTGGATCATGAAAAGGCCGTGGGCTGTGATAACATTCCATTCAATCTGTTCCTGCTGGGCTACAGCACTGGCCTTTATCTAAGAATGTGGGAAGGTATCAATGTGTGTCCTGTACACACACAGACAAAACATCAGACAATCAATGACTGCTCCATTGCTCTAATCCCTAACATTAATAAAGTGATGAAAAGCGCCATCTACTGTGGGATCAAGCAGCACTTCCTCAGCACCAACATGCTCACTAAAGCTCAATTTGGGTTCTATCAGGGTCACTCATCCCCTGACCTCATTGAAGCCTTCGTTTAAAGTTGGGCAACATTTTGTTTAAAGCTGAAATCTGGAGGTGAGGCAAGAGTGACGACACTTAACATTATCATACCCGTATTTGACCAAGGATTAACAGCAAAACTGAAGCAAATTGGAATCAGGGAAATCTCTGCATTGGTTGAAGTTATACCTGGTGCAACGAAAGATGGTTGCGGTTGCTGGAGAGCAGCCATCTCAGATCCAGGTCAGCTCTGCAGCGGTTCCCCAGGGGTGGTGTTTCTGGGTAAGTCTGAAGATGTGAAATGGAAAGGTAAAGCACTATGCTCCTGCGGAATTATCGGATTGCTCTCCAGTCAGACAGATACGCCTGGTTGTCGTTTAACTGTACAGTCATCCTGCCTCAAGCAAGGAAGAGGTTGAGTAGGACAGTCTTTTCCAGTCACCTCAGTCAGTGCAGGAATGCAAAACTGTTGGCATTAGTCTCCATTATAAAATAGCCGGCCCATTCATTGAGATAAGCACGTCGTCACTCATCTCCTGAGGGGAGATATGTTAATATTAATCTGTTCAGACAAGCAGTTACAAACCTCGGAAGCTCCTAGCTCAGACGGAGGGACAATATCAATGTGTCATAAGACTGTTCTCTCCCCTTGGCTCAACAATCTTCAGCTGCTTCATGAATTACCATCCTTCCACCGTACAATCACAACTGCGGGTGTTCGCCAATGATATGACCATGTTCATCGCCACTCGTGGTGGCTCAGGTATGCAAAATATGCAGCCCTGTTTGTAAAATTGACAAGTAACATTTGCATTACATCTTTTCAAGATAATGATCACTTGTAACAATACAGAATTGAACATATATCCTGCAACATTCAATGCCATCACCATCATCGAACTCTCAACTACTCATATCACAGGGATTGCCGTTCACCAGAACTGGACTGGCAATATCAATTAATTACCCATTCTTGTGAAGGGCCTATGCTAAAACGTCGACTCTCCTGTACCTCGGATACTCCCTGACCTGCTGAGTCACACATTTACAGCTATTAGCTGGAAGAATATGTCAAGTGGTAGGATTCCTGCAAAGATAGCATTTCTCATGTTTCCCTAAAGCTTGTGCGACATCTGTAAGACGCAATTTGAATGTGTGTACGATGAAATAACCCCCTTTAATTGTGTGAGTGCATTTT
>NC_057716.1:115338542-115340788 GCF_004010195.1 Chiloscyllium plagiosum
CACACAGTCGAACTTTGATAATCTGAGAAGAGATATCATTGAAGTGAACAGAAACAATAAGTAGAAGATAAATCAGAATCAGTGGATTGGCAGGCATTCAGAGGAGAGATTAAAGTGGTTCCAAGAAAATGCATACTCACAAAGTAAAAATCATCAGGCTGCTAAATCCAGAGCTCCTTTGAAATCTAAAAACGCACAGACAGAACAGAAAAGCTTACACCAGACAGTGGGAAAACAACTTACACAACACGAAAGGAGTATGCAATGTAAAGGCATGAAATCTGAATCGAAATTACAAAGCAAGCAGTCAGCGTGAAATGATTCTTGCAAGAAATGACAAGCGACCTTTATAAGATTTATTTCCGAAACAGCGAATGAAAAGTAAAATAAAGAGTATAAATGGCAAGAAATAGAAACCACATGCAGCTGAAGAAGGTTTGTATATGGTTCTGAGTTTCAGCTAAAGCTAAAACGGACCTGAGCAATAAGCGCTATTCTGATGAATCTGGAAGAATTTTCTGAGATGCCCATCAGACTAATTTAGATGTTACGGCATTTAGGAATATGAGATCTAGGCATAGAGATAGGGTGGTAAGAATGGCAAGATTTGGGAATCTTTGCTGACAAGAGACATTGCGAGCACAGGCAAAAAGAAAAATGAGGCATATGTAGGAATGTGAATTCAAGACAGTCAGAGACCTGTAAAAACATAACACACAGGAAAAATGTAAAGAAAAAGTTGGGAGGGATAAAAAGGAAATGACTTTGCTGAACAGGATGAAGGGAAGTCCCAAACCAGTTTATCGGGATTAAGATATTAGCCTGTGGAAAGAATAGGCCCACTCAAGGACAATGGGGAGAATTTATTGCGGAGCTGGCGAAAGTGGTGTGAAGCCCTTCAGGAATACTTTGTGTTGGTATTCACAAAGGAGAAGGACGTCGTGGCTGGTGAGTCTAGAGAAGGATCTGTTAATAATCCACGTCATTTCTTTATTAAAAAATGGAGGATGTGCTGGGTGTTCTGAAAAGCGTTTATATCGACAAGTCTCAAGGATATAATGGGATCAGTCCCAGAATACTGAGAGAAGCGAGGGTGTAAATTGATGGGGAGTTACAAGTGGAGTTCCGAAGGGAACAGTTCTGGGTCCTCTGCTGTTTTTAATGTTTATTAATGACTTGGAAGAGGGAGTTGAAGAGTGGGTCAGTAAACTTGCAGATGATAGGAAGATTGGTGGAGTTGTGGATAGTGAGGAGGGCTATTGTCGGTTGCAAAGGGACTTAGATTGATGCAGAGCTGGGCTGAGGAGTGGCAGATGAAGTTCAATCCTGTCAAGTGTGACGTTGTCCATTTTCGAAGGACAAATAAGAATGCAGAATACAGGGTTAACGGTGGGGTTCTTAGTAAGGAGGAGGAGCAGAGGGATGTTGGGGTCTATGTCCATAGCTCTTTGAAAGCTATCACTCAGTTGGATAGAGCTTGTAAGAAGGTCTATGGGGTGTTAGCGTTCATTAACAGAGGGATTGAATTAAAGAGTCGTGAAGTGATGCTGCAGCTGTACAGGACCTTGTTAAAGACACATTTGGAGTACGGTGTGCAGTTCTGGTCGCCTCATTTTAGCAAAGATGTGGAAGCTTTGGAGTGGGTGCAGAGGAGATTTACCAGGATGTTACCTGGAATGGAGAATAAGTTGTAAGAGGATAGGTTGAGAGTGCTAGGCCTTTTCTCAATGGAACGGCGAAGGATTGGGTGACTTGATAGAGGTTTATAAGATGATCAGGGGAATAGATAGAGTAGATAGTCAGAGACATTTTCCCCCGGGTACAACAGAGTTTTACAAGGGGACATAAATTTAAGGTGAAGGGTTGAAGGTATGGGGGGATGTCAGGGGTAGGTTCTTTACCCAGATAGTGGTGGGGACATGTAAGGCGCTGCCTGTGGGAGTGGCAAAGTAAGAATCATTGGTGGCCTTTAAGTGACAATTGGATAGGTACATGGATAGGTGCTTAATCTAGGACAAATGTTCGGCACAACATCGTGGGCCGAAGGGGCCTGTTCTGTGTTGTATTGCTCTATATTGTATGTTCATTGGTCTTTTCTTGCAATTAAGGCTGCACTTTCTCTTTAAAAAGATATAAATAATGTGTAATTTTCGAATGTTATTTCGCCATTTCTTCACGGAACACAGAAGATTTTAACCTCTGTCTTTCTGGAAAAATCAGCGCCAGGCTGTCTTAAGTTATTAAAC
>NC_057716.1:115341288-115348566 GCF_004010195.1 Chiloscyllium plagiosum
GCAAAACTATTAACAAACTTAATTTTCCTTCACGTAACTGAACACGATCCTATTGGCATGCTATTCCAATAACACAATTATTAAACATTACATTGAATTAATCTCAAATCCATCCAGTCTCTGTCTCCTCCTTTGCCTTCAATCGCCTGTCTGCTGATCTCCCTTGGTCGTCTTTATTTTTACTCCGAGTACGTTTGACTAGAAAAGGTATCTTTTTGATAGAGTGCCTTCTGATTTCTTTGACAGTAAGAGTTTAGATGGCTATTCGTTCTCTGGCGACACAGCTGTTGCTCTGCTGTTCAGTGGCAGTTGCACTGACCAATTTTCAAAATGGCCTCTTTTTTATACTCCCACAATCTTTCCCACAACTGGTTCTATGTTGACAAATCAAGAATTTCAAACTCGATTTGGTTTCAGTATGCTGGGCGGACCTTAAACTTTGATTTGATGTCAAAACAGCAATCAAAACTTACGTATCCATTTAACAGCCAACTGTTCCATATGTATATTTTGGAACATGTCATCTCGCAGCCTTTCCATTCAGACAGCTGAGCCTGCACTTTGAGTTCACTTCAATATTCAGAAAACTATCGCCATTTTAAAATGGGCATGCATGATTTGGCTTATTAAATTTAGATATTTTAATGACGCAATTTATTTATTAACGTTAATATTCCATGTGCGTATCGAATTAATGATTTTTCTCTCCAAATTATTTGCAATTACCTAAAGCTCGTATATTTCAGTGAGAAATTAAATAGTTTAATTAAATTTAAAGTCATAAGAAAGGTAAATCTATTTGATTACTCAATTAATTACTTTGATTGCTCACTGTGAATACCAATGTTTCAGAGAACAACAACCTGTGAAATGTTAGAGTGACAATGTATTCATTTGAATACTGACAATGAATATGTAATTGTGATCACCACAACAATGAGACAACATATTATCTGTTCTGTATAAAATAACATGTTTTTTGTATCATGAAGTGTTTCCATTAATTTGCATTTTATTTCCATAAAGAAAGCTACAACGTATTTGTTCTCAGAGATAATCCAAGTATTGTTCAGCGAAATACTCAGAGTTCACATGTTATTGTTGCCAATTCACAAAACACAGTAACTATCTTATTGTTGTTCAGACTGAGAAACTCATCATTTGCAATCACGTCCTATATTAAAAATGGCTTCCCAAGGACCTGAATCAAGGCACAGTGTCACTGTAACTTACAGCTGCCTGTGATTTTGACCCTGCTCCTAAGTCTTTGCAGAAAGCTTCCAACCTGGATGAGGGCAGTTGTTCCAACACTCCTTCAGAGCAAATTATAAGGACTTCATCATGAATAGGAGGGAAACTAGCCAATAGTGATAAGTGGTCTTCGTGTAGGTCCCAAATGCAGTCTAAATTAGATACCAATGACCGATCAGCAACTCGGTCATACAAATTCATCTTGAGTCCCAGTCTTGCGCAGGGTGCAAATGTATGGAATGCTATGAAGGTGTGGAATGTAGGATGCCTGAAAAGCTAGCAGAACTGCTTGAGAGCACCAAGTGATCTGAATAAGATACAATGTAACATGTGGTCCAGCAGCGAGGATAGCTGTTTGTCTGGAGGTGAAAAAATATTTGAATTCGGCCAATCATTTTATATTATACCCAGAAAAATACCAAATTCCTTTCAAGTTTGAATTTGGGTCATTGACAATATGAAAATCCAATGAAACCATCCGATGCTTAGTGGTCTAACCCCGAGAAAACGTGAAGATGGAAGCGAGCTGCCAAAAGACAAACAGAGGTGGGCTGTTCGTCAGAACTCTCTGAGAGATACCTGTCTAGAGAAGGAGTTTGCGCAGAGTGAAGAAAATATCGACACCGACTGGAAAGCAAATCGACAGAGGAAGATACATAGGGAAGATCTGACAGCTGGCTGGTTTTTGAAATCTGAAAATCTTACTCGGGCGTTTTATAGAAAGGAACGGAATTGATAGGTTAAAGGAAAGAGTTGTAATCAATTGTTGGTTAATTATTTTCTGTTATACCTAATGAAACAAAATTGTTAATTTTTACTTTACGTCGTTCCTGGCCTCCCGAACTTTCAGAGATTACTGAACAAGATTAATCCTTTCTCTGTAATGGTTTAAGTTAAGCACGGGAGTGTACCCCGTGTCGTAGCAGGGGTTGCCAATATCACACACCACAAGCCTTTTATAGTGATGACATCTGCCATACCTCCCAGATTCCCAATACCAAAACCCTTGATCTGACACAGGGCGAAGAAATTAACAAGTTGATAGTTTCCTGTAGTCCTGTGGGCGGCACGGTGGCACAGTGGTGTGGGCGGCACGGTGGCACAGTGGTTGTCGGCGGCACAGTGGCACAGTGGTTAGCACTGTTACCTCACAGCGCCAGAGACCCGAGTTCAATACCCGCCTCAGGCAACTGAATGTGTGGAGTTTGCACGTTCTCCCCCTGTCTGCGTGGGTTTCCTCAGTGTTAGGTAAGGGGTAAATTTAGGGGTATGGGTGGGTTGCGCTTCAGCGGGTCGGTGTGGACTTGTTGGGCCGAAGGGCCTGTTTCCACACTGTAATGTAATGTAATCTAATCTATAACACCTTGTGTCGAACAGTGAACACGCTAAACCATATTCAGTGTATGTCACCTTCACATTCATCAGTGTGAAAATAAAACTGCACATCTGCATGGATGGCCATAGATTAATACATGGGAAACTGAACCTTCTTGTAAGTAGGTTTAGAGATCAGACCTGCAGAGTCCATCTGAAATAAAAAGCAGCAAATATCAACACGAGCATCACGTTAATCAGAGAACTTGGCGGATTCTGTCTGGTGTTGGTCACACATACACATATTTTACTTGACACGCAGTTGAATGTAACAATGTGCAAAATAACTGGATATCTTGGCCTAACGCCTCTCCCCAGCTTCTTGAACTCACATATCTCACTCCCTCACACACTCACCACAAACTGAGTGAAAGAGTCTGTCATTTACCTCAACTTGTCCCACTCCATAATGTCCTGTTCAACCCAGTGACTGGTTGCTTTCCATTTCATGGGTATATACGGTGCTATCATGCTGACCTGTTAGGGTTTCCACTACCCTGTGCATTTTGGAATGGATAACAAAAGAAGCCACCAAACATTTCCTTGTGAGAAATTTCATCTGGCGAGAGACAGGTTTGAACGGCCATGTATTGTACTTGACACGCAGTTGAATGTAACAATGTGCAAAATAACTGGATCTCTTGGCCTAACGCCGCTCCCCAGCTTCTTGAACTCACACATCTCATTCCCTCACACACTCACCACAAACTGAGTGAAAACGTCTGTCATTCACCTCAACTTGTCCCACTCCATAATGTCCTGTTCAACCCACTGACTGGTTGCTTTCCATTTCTTGGGTATATACGGTGCTGTCTTCCTGACCGGTTAGGGTTTCCACTACTCTGTCGATTTTGGAATGGATAACATAAGAAGCCACCAAACATTTCTTTGTGAGCAATTCCATCTGGCGAGAGACAGGTTTGAAAGACCATGTGGAGGGTGATCATTGCTCATAAAGGGTCAGCACAAGCCAGTACCCTGCACAGACCAGCAGAATCGCTGGGAGCACACGCACTTGTGCAGAACACAAACAATATTGCCCCATTACTGAGTATTGTCCCCTCTGCACACTGTATGGAGAGATAGTCACTAGAAACCCATGATATGTGGCGGTGATTGCTCACATCGGGAAAGTTGCATTTGATGCAGCAAATGTATAAAAAAGAAATGATGATTCTACAAATGTCATTTTTTACAGTTTCATAGTTATAGTTTTGGTTCATAGGTTGTGAAGCCTGATAACACATAATGAATGACTGTAGAACTCAGAGTAATAGACTGTTCTGGATATTGCATTCTCATCTGGAGGTCTTTACCTTAATGCTGTCAGTATCATAGATCAGACAGATCTGTTAAGGGAATGGATTGACATTTGTAATTGAGACATTTTTGCAATCATTGATGTGGCTGAAGGTGGTTAGGATTGGCATGTCAATATTCTGTGGTATCGGAACTACAAGCAGGAGATGATGTTATTTTATTAACTGAGCGGTCAATTACTGCAGTAAAGAAGAATGATATATTAGAAGAGTTATCACGCGTGGTAATCCCCCTTCGAATTTAAACGAGCCAGACAGAAAAAGCTCACTCTGCGTCGTAAACTGTTAAATTTTGTGTCAAAGAACTATCCCAGATCTCACTATTTAAATTAAAAATTCACGTCTTTATTCTTTTAGTCCATAACACAGCAACTATTCACAACTCCTTTCTCTCAAACGTATCTTTGAACTCCCCTTCTACAATGCGCGTATGATCAAAGCCCTGATTAAGTTTTGCAAAGAAAATTTCGTTTCAAAACCAGGCAGATTTCAGTTCTTCTCTGTCGTTTCCTGTCTTCGTTTCTTCTTAGGTGTTCTGCTTCACAAGTCTTTGATAGATAAAGGGATTTTACAGAGAGCAGGTCTTTCTGTAATCAGTCCCACCTTGTTGGTGCTGGTCGATTTATCCGCTGAGAAGAGCCGTTCGAAATATATGACATTTACACTAGAAACATCGGATCCTATGATTGGGGTAGTGCTGTCAAACAATATATTTCTAAATTCGTTTTGAGTTTGTTTAACTTGGCGCAGCATTTAAACTGATTGGCTAAATTCGAATTTGTTGTATACAACAGCAACAAAGCTGCAGCTGGTTATTTCAAAAAACTGTTACATTTTAAATCATTCGGAACCTTTCGTGACAGCCATTAATTTCAACTCTCTTTAAGGTAGAGTACACGTTGAAAATTTTGTAACACCTCCTTCCTTCAGAAAAAATGAACTACCATAACGAAAATGTGGTTTCATTTTTTTCTCTATTCCATAAACGCATCACAATAACATATAGATAAGTTTAATCTAAGTTACTCTTCACTTCTTCCCACATATATAGAACATTGGATAACGATGAATTACATCGAAACTTTATCAGTTAACTCCACGATAATGCCCCTGCGTTTATTGCAACCACAACATGCGCGATATTTAAGTTCAAAATCTGTAACATTCACCTGGAATGAAACGGTCTCATATTCTTGCGTTTAAGACCATTCTAAGAATGTAAACGGATTGTGATCTTTGTACACAATCGGCTCCGACCATGATTCGTGACATACACATTAAAATGTTGTAAACCTCGTACGAAACTCAATAGTTCATTTCCGGTCATACAGCGTTTCTTCTGGTGGACTTTGAGTTTATTCAAAAAGCAACCAACTGGTAGTTTAACTCCATCAACATCGTCCTTTCAAATTGTTTACGTTTATTACAAGTTTTGCATCTCGGAGTTGTTCAAAGAGCTCTACTAACCATACCATGTGATCTTTCCAAGACTTACTAATGATCAATACATCGTCCAAATAGACTGCATAGTTTGTTAACTAAGGCACAAATCTGCTCATGAGTCTTTGGAATGTGGCAGGTGCATTTTTTTCATTTCATTGACGTAGCCCAATTTTGGTTGCAAACATAAAAATCTCTTTTGCCATGTCTGATTAAGCTATCTGCCAGTAAACATGGACTAATTCCAACTTGGTGTTGCAACTAGCTCATCCAACTTTCTCGATACTGTCCTCCAATGTCGGTAGTTGATATAAGCCTGATTTTGTAACTGTGCTCCTGTTTCGATAATTCACACAAAACTGTTGAGTCATGTCAGATTTGGGAACTCAGATGATCGGCGAACTCCACTCGCTCTGGCTTGATTTGATGACGTCCTTGTTGAGCATGGCTTTCACCTCCTTCTGGATATGTTTGGATTTGAATGGATTAAGACGATGGGAGGTTGGTTTATCAGAATTGCATTCCCTCGGTCCACTTCATGCACAGTAGCATTATTCCTCCCTATCTGATTCCTGCACATGTCCTCATAATGCAGGAATAAATCATCCAACTGCGTTGTTTGCTCCTGAGTCAGATAGTTCATTAACCTATCCCAATCCTCAAAGACATCTTCATTTTTAATATATTCTGACCCACATTAAAAGCCACAAGAACTGAATCTGATTCCTTTCTTTGCCAGGCAGTAACTAATATCTGTTTCTCCAGCTCTTTCTGTCGACTTTTATCTGGTTTCAACATGTTCCCACGACCTACTGAAACAGTTTTTTTTTCTAACTTGCATCTTTACAGGCTAGTTCGCTTGACACAACGTTTCCTCAATTTGAATTGAACCATTACATCTGGCTTTGAAGGGGTCTGCTATCAGTGTAACAATACTAACACGTCATCTGCACTAGAAAACATCCGACTCGCAGAGTTTTTTTTTACCTGCCACCCGCTTCTTTGTCAAATATGCCCTTTTAAGGCGCTGTTTAGCGAAGTCACTTACTAGATTTAATCTTTCCCTCACCTCCAATACATAATCTATGGGTGAGATCTCCGACTTTGGTCCTGTCAGTTTCTCATTAATTACTTACAAAGCGCCTCTCAATTCATGCCCGAATATCAATTCAAATGGAAATAAAATACGAGTGGGATGCCTTTATCTCAATAAATTAGGTAATTGTGGCAGTTAGATCTCAACGTGGTCTTCAAGGTCTGATGCCAATTTTCTATAGGTCCCTGGGATTCAGGATGATACACGCTGGATTTAAAATGCTGTATACCTAAGCTATCCATAACCTTCTTAAACAGCCTAGCAGTAAAATGTGACCCTTGATCCGACAGAATGTTTCTGGATAGCCCATACTGAATGATGAAAGCTGTCAACTCCTCTACCACCATTTGGGCCTTGAAACTCCATAATGGAATTGTCTCTGGAACTCTCCTATGACGCATTCATGACGATTACAGAGACAGGGAGGTGCTGTAGTCGCTGGAGGGTTTCACAGAGACAGGGAGGAGTGTAACAGCTGGCAGGGATAACAGGCACAGCGAGGGGTGTAATAGCAGGAGGATGTCACAGTCATAGAGAGGGGTTGCAGCGGCTGAAGCGGGTCACCGAGATAGGAATGGGTGTGACAGTTGGAGCTAGCCACAGACATAAGGAGGGCGTGTAAATGCTGGAGAGTATCACACATATAGGGAAGGGTGCAGAGGTTGGAGGGGATAACAGAGGGAGGGAATGGTATAATGCTGGCGGGGGCAGCAGAGATAGGGGAGTGTACAGGCAAAAGGGGCTCACAGAGAATGTGAAGTTTGTTGGATCTGGAGGAGGTTACACAGAAAAGGAGGG